>NW_018483737.1:0-2533 GCF_002113885.1 Mizuhopecten yessoensis
CTTCAGTCTATACTATCCCACACAGCATAGCTCCAGTCTATACTAGCCAATTCAGCATAAATCTGGTCTATATTATCATAGCTCACTAAGTACTATCAATTCTATGTATTCTAGTTTGGTTAGTTTTACATGGTTCAACTCTGCAGTAATGATCTGTTTCATCATCTAGAAAATGCTACTAACGACATATTAAGAAAGAGCTCACCAAGAACAGAAGAAATTTGTAGATTGTACTAATTTCCGTTGAGATATTTTGTGTACACCTGCAAAGCTTAGGGAAATTCTGTTTGGTCTACACAGGTAAGACTTAAATAATGAGGTCGGAGCTTTTTTTGGAAAGTTAAGCACCATTGTATACGTCAATCCAGAACAAAGTGTAAAATATCTACTAAAATAAACTGTTTAATTTTTCTATTGCAGATTAAATTTTTTAACACATGCTGATGTTGAAATGTGATATGAAAAAGAAATTCACATTTTGATAATTAAGACAGTTCAGACTCAATTTTTAGGGTGCTTTTCTATAAGGTGCAAAAATATAGTTTTCTAGATAAGAAATATGAAAATAGAGAAAGACATATTATTGAAATCTTTACTTGGTATCAGTGAAAATTTGCATCTAGCTTTTGAAAGTGACACTATTTCTTTGAGAAAAAGCCAATGTGAAATACCAGTGCAGGTGCATAAGTGAAGCTCCAGGTGATCCAAGCCTTTGATTGAAGTTGGGTATAGAGTCCAAGCCTTTGAATGATCAAGACAGCAGTGTTGATAATTCATCAAAGCAGGTGCAGAGTTGGCTCTCTAATCACAAAGCTAGCTTGCTGCTGGCCAGCTGACTACCACTATGCCTAAGGCGTGCGGTGAGTACACAAAATCGCTGTGAAAACACACATGCATTACCTATCTTACCATCCGTCGGCTGGGACACTTCTGGCTTCTGCTCCTCCTCCTTTGACTTCCATACCAACTTAAGGAGTTTCTCTCCCACAGTAGAAGATGGTTGTGCCACCTGTTCCTCTGGTGACATCTCCCCACCCTCATTGTCCTCTGGCTTGGTAGGCATGGCGCAGTGATTGAGCAGGTTTTCATGGAAAGTCACCAGTCTGTCCTTCAGGTCTTCTCGGCACGGACAAGGCATGTTAGGGTCAGCATCTTCCTCAGTCTTGAAGGCCAGCAAGTTCCTCATCTAATGGAGTCAAACGCCCAGTAAAGACAAAGATATGTTAAGAGCTACACGTACAAGCTTCAGATGTTTATAGAATACAGACCCTGGTTTATCCATGTTTCTGCTTCAAACAATACAACCATAAAACCTACAGGTGATTAAGATTTATTATGTGATATCAATGCTCAGCCTGTGGTCAGCATAATTGACAACTTTGTATGCTGTCTAGGAAACAAATTGGGGAATATATTTTTTGTTTTGTTTAAGGCTAAACTTCTGTATCTTTCAAGATAGCTCAATGAAATGTTGAGGATAAATGTAGGATGGCAAGGAGGTGTATCGCAAACCACAATTGGATCTGTAAACTCAAGGTCAAAGTCACATTGAAGTCAATGGTCAAATAAATTCTCTGGGCCATAACTTTTAAATTTCTGAAGATAACTCAATCAAATTTTTAAATTTATCAAATGTGTAGGATGGCTAGAGAGTTTGTCTTGTACCACAACTGATTCAATAAGCACAAGGTCAAGGTCACTTATGTGACCTTATTAGACGGGTTTTAACACTACATGTATATATTTGTATATTACTATATTTATACCGACAAGTAAAGCACATAACATCCAGTAAGCAATGTGTAATGAATGCACCTTTATCTTTATTCCAGTATTAGTGACATTTTCTGGGAGCATTCTAATTTTCTTTTTCCTACCTGTTCATGAGGTGGACATCGGAACTCTTTGGTGATCCTGGCTGTTACAGCAGATGACAGATTGGACTGTTTGATTTCCTGGTATCGCCTCAGCTGATCCTGTACAATACCAGGCAGTAGTTTTCATTAGTCTAACATAAGTATCACTTCTACATAAAAAGCCAACGCTAAAGAGATCTCAGCTTCATTTTTATAAGTCAACCAATAACAACTCAATTTAATTCAAGTATTTAAATTGCAATTTCACTTTTTTTTTCTTTAAACCACTGACCAAAATTCAGTATATGGAGATTAGAATAAAATTGCCATAAAAGCTGCTGCTATGATTTGATTTGGTCATACTAACGTTTTGACAGTCCCCTACAAACTGGTCTGAGAAGGAGATGATGGACTCCACTCTGTGTCTCAGCTGAAGGTTACACAGGTGCTGGAGGATCCTACACATCTGTAGCAACACAAACATAATAGGTAAAATTACAGAAGAACATTGTGAGAGAAATCATTGTTTTATAAATTTAATTATTTATCTTACCTAAAACTTTCCTTCGTACTTCGAACACCCAGAAAATACTATTTCTACTCTTACATCTATAACTACCTATAATCCAATGTTACTCTTATATTACCTCTTATTACCCATAATCCAATGTTACTCT
>NW_018483738.1:0-2534 GCF_002113885.1 Mizuhopecten yessoensis
TTTCAACTTATATTAATCACTCTTGATGGCCCGGATGTTAGCGCGCGTTTGATCTTAATGCTTTAAAACTTGTCTAGTCCAACAAGCTTATAACAAGAAAATGAGCAGATACATTTCTCATATCTGTAATACAGTATTTCCTTTAAATTCTTAGTGTCTTTGACCACACGGGCATCATAACAAGGAATATTAGGACGATGACCGAGCAGACGGCAAACATTCGCCAAGTACAGATTCTATTTAAAGATCCACGCCTCGATTGCCTTTAAAATATGTACCCAAATTATTGGCTAGCGTGTTGATTGTAAAACACGGTCACGGAAGTCCATAGTTCTTACACGTACATTCACTCATTTTTACTTTTCTTATTTTAAGTATATAAGGGTGTCATTGACAATTCATTGTTCGAGGATTACTATGAGTACCTGCAGGTGTCATTTGTGTCAGACATGATATGCATGCTTCTACGAGGGAGAGAAGAACGTAAGCTTGTCTTATTCAGATGTGAGACCAGTATGAGAATTAAAGCTGGTTTCCTTTTGTATTTATGTTGTATACTGCATGGGAAACTTTCGCCCAGTCAAATTTTCGCCTTTTGCCGTTGAAATACATATCTGCCCGATTTTAATTTCGCCCTTCACTATTGATTACTATATATATAGGATTTTGTTCATTAATATTTGCGGTAATGATAAACTCGCCCTCATTACGAAGGGCGAAGAAGGTTTAAGTTAACCTGTAGCGATTTCCCGGTTTAATACAGTGGTTAATTTCCAGTATACTAAGAAACAAGTTAATCTAAACAGGACTCAATTATGGTATATATACTGTATAACGATATTATATTTTGGCAGGGGTTTTATTTTCGCCATCTTCGCGTCATCACTAAAATCCGCGAATTCTAGTGTAATAATGGCGAGGTTTGTTCGTGCGCATCTTCAAGTTCACCGTTTGGTTATATCGTTTATTGTTTCGTTTGCCATTTATCATCAGCTGATAAACCGAAACTAAACATTATTCTAAGAAGTATAATGACTGCACACTCTGACCATGTAAATATCGTTTGTCTATCATTGGTTTGATTTCCGGAACCCGAATGTTTTATGCTGTCTATTGTATAGTTTTGTCAACATCCTGCCCGTGCCGTTGTCGTATTTCTGATTTTTAAAATATATCAAATGTTCTATCTTTATTCAGTATTGTGATATTTTTCTCTAATCCTTATTGTGTTATCTTTAGAAATATAAGTAAAATAGGTTAAAGGAGAAACATTAAGTCCATAATTTGAATTTGAGTACAGATACGTTCGGGAAAACGGATTGTCTGAAGTACGAGACTCCATTTTAGACGTAGCCTTTCTTAACACTTGGTGAATAAATAATGTATCTTTTACATGGTACACCGGGAATTTTAAAGTGTCATGTATACGACTAAATGGCCATGTATTATTATAAACCGAACCATTAAAAACTCGAGGAGGAAGTACGACTCCTAGCTTTCTGTATTAAATCTGCATACCGATATCCCTTTAAACAGAGGTTGACTAGCATTCTTTGAACCGGTTCCAGAACGCCATGGTAAGCTTGCACGACACAAGTCAGTCGTGTAATGCTTAGCTTTAATAAATAAGTTAGGTACTCCAATAAAAACTCAAATAAATATGTATTCTCTAAACTTTTTTCTGTCTCGTATGTTATTTGTGAGACTTTTAAACGTGATGAGCGCTTTGATGGCTATATCGCCATTGCACGTTGCCGTGATTTGAGTCGCCGAATTTTTAACAATGGTTTGTGTAGAAGATCTATGACGATAAATAACCCGCGGATATTGTCTTAGTGTTACTGATCAAAGGGAGACATGATTTAGTAAGTATACCTTATCCAATTATCTTGAAATTCGTTTTAGATTAGAAGACATGTATGTTAATTTATTGGCTAAGAAACACAAACTGTCAGGTAAATTGAAATAATCGGTGATTGCATAACCTTGTATTGCATTATAAATTTAATTATATAATGCCGTTCTCTTTGAACACGAAACTGAAGCTTTTCATTTTTATGCAACAAATCAAATTTTGTTTCACAAACTAGTATTATCAGATCTATGTAAGTTTTTATGTTATCACTGACGACGTTATAAATCTATCCCATGCGTGCTATGACCCGTTTGCAGTATACAATCAAAAACTTTGATACTCCATATTCACTTTAGCAGGTGAACATCAAGTGTCTAGTATTTTATTGGCACTGTTTATTATCTTTAAGCCTTACGGCTCATATGCTTGGTACTATTACAACCTGGCTTAGTCGCGATGGTGAAATTGACCGACGTCGTGAGTATCGGGATTGTGTCATTGCTCATTAATTGAACACTGCTCAGTGTTTGACAGAGAAAATAAAAGAAAACACTTCCGAGTAATGAACTAGGTGCATCAGGTCATTGTTGATCTCTTCGATGTCCCTAAAGTTCAGGATAATGAAAACATCCCCAATTCTACAATCCCTCCTAGGGGAATTCGTTTTAAAGGACTCTTC
>NW_018483739.1:0-2534 GCF_002113885.1 Mizuhopecten yessoensis
ATATATATATATATATATCAATGATGTAATAACTGAAATTACATTGAGTTTATCACGTTATGAACCTCATATCAAGCATATGAATGTTTGGAATACATACAGATTATTTGAATATTTAAAAATGGAGAGAAAATACTAAAAGTAATTGATTACATAAAACCCTTCTGCTCTGTTCTGTGCAAGGTTTATTGCATGGCATCTGAAGACATTGAAAAATATTTTGATTTTATTTATAAAACACCTATAGCAACCACTAGAAATAAGAAATAAGGGAACGCATGTTTATATATAAATGTATATTGTTTAGCAAATATTGGAAGTAAATGAACAGCACTCCTTCTGAGTATAATCTCAAAGTTGATAATAGTAGCCATATTGGTTACTGTTAAACGTAAAAAAGAGATAGTACATGAGGAAACCATTATATGAACGTTTGAAATGTTAGTGCTATTGCTATATGAACTTTGATATCTTATTGTGCTTGATCATTTATACATATAAGATAGTGAAATATTTTTGAAATTATGTAATATTCAATGTAGCGTTATTGAATTCTAACAGAGATACAATATATCATATTATGGCAATAAACGTGTGTTATTTGGGATGTTTGTATATTCTGTAGTTTAAAATAACCAAATTGTTATGTATTGATGATAACGATGCCACATTACATCATAATAATAATTATAACCAAAAAGTCTTAGCGTAAATATTGATGTTGAAAAGATTAATGGTAATATTCAGGTTTATTACATGACTTACATGAACATCTGAATATTGATATTGATTTTTATTACAAGAATCTCTAAATGTTGATTTTATTTATATCTATTTGTAACATAATTCACCAAATGTTGATACTGACTCTATTATACGAATCTCTGAATATTTAAATTGATTCTAAAACACGAAATTCTAAATGTTGATATTTCTTGTTTTAATTGTGATATGAGACTACGAATGTTGCTATTGATTTTTTTAACACAAATCTCTGAATATTGGCATTGATCTCAGAATGTTGTTATTGATTTTTTTTCACAAATCTCTAAATGTTGGCATTAATCTCCGAATGTTGTTATTGATTTTTATAACACTCTGAATATTGGTATTGATGCTCTTAACGTGAATTTCGTAATGTTGATATTGATGTTGATAAAACCACAATGTAGACGTTCATATTGATTTTTAAACCGTCATGGATAAAATCTGTTTGAAACATCAATACTAGTTATTCTAATAACATCCATGTCTTCATGTTGATATTGGTTTTGAAAACACCAACCAACGAATGGATGTTTATTGTTTATAACATCAACGTCTATGTGTTTCCGGTGTTTATAACCCCAATATATTGACGTTGATATCCATTTTTAAACGTCCTGATATTGATGTTAGAGCACTAACAGTAAAACTATATTAATCACCATTGATGGTAGCTCTTAAAAATCAATAACAGAGATGTTTAAGACACCGATGATAATTTTTTTTTTGAAACAATATTAATAAAGGGGCTTATAATATCAATATTAGTTATATTTAAAACGCCAACTATAGTGATGTTTAAAACAACATTTGATATCTAAAAAATCAATGGTAGATAGGATCTGGAAACACCATTTATTCTAATACTTCAAACATCAGACTTCTGATGCTTCAACACCAATAGCAAATGATAGAAACATTAATAGAACTGACATCAATAATAATGATTTGAAAAACTAATGGTAAATACATTTTAAAACACCTTTAATGATATACCTGTAACATCAATAACACTCGGATTTATGTCATCCATGTCTAGATGCTTTTATCGATTTTTTAAAACGGCTGTATTAGTAATGTTTCAAATATCAATGTCCTCTTATAAACATTGATGTCTGAATGCCAATGTATAGATGTTTTACGCGTCGGTGATATTGTAGATTATAATAATGCGATACAGTTTTCGATATATTGCCACGACATTCAGCAATGGTAAAAACCTGTATTCTTGGTCCAAAAGTGTACATAAACTGATGTCATGATTCAATCAAATTGTGAATCATGATGTTTCTGAGTAAGTGTTTGGTGCCTCATCATTAGTCAGGAGGTCAGAGAGGACGTTTCAGTTTTTAATTTTAAGTCGATTTACCCAAGAGGAGGAGAAAATCGAGGAGAAAATCGATGTTGATGACATGTATCATCCGGAATGTACACAAAGCCTGGTGTCCGCTAATTGAAAAAGGCGGTCTTAGAGATGCATTTCCATACTACGTGTCCATTATTCGGACAGTAGCTAGGCTGTACCACAGTTGGCTAAGATCTCACTCCATGTGTCCAAGGGCAGATGCGAGGCTACTGTGAGACAATGACATGCTCAGTGCCAGCCAGTTCGAAGGTTTCCTATTTCATATCTCGGTAAAAATCCGACCACCTGTGGTCTTTGGATGTCCCTGTCTCAATCAGCAACACCGTCTCCGTTCTGTTTGTCAAAGGAATATTTGAATGCTTCAAATTTGACCAATCCGTTTGCCCATATGAACAGATGAGGA
>NW_018483740.1:0-2535 GCF_002113885.1 Mizuhopecten yessoensis
GGGAGGGGGCTAGCTGTTACACCAGGTCGAGTGACATATGATATATACAATTTCATCCTATCGTTGTACAGGTAAACAATAAACAATACAAATCACTCACTCAGTCATGGCTTGACAAATGGGGCAGTCAGTCTTGAAACGTTGCGACACATTTTATATATACAATGTTTGTGTATAAAGTAAAACTTTGAAATGACATATTTCCAAATTGATGATTCTAATTGAAGATTTCAGGAGCCATAATGATTTATGTTGCGGGTTGGCTTAGAATTCAAGTGTTGGTAAGGTCAGGTTTTAAGTAACTATAGCTACCGATTGTTGTGGATTTTTTTTCGTTTCATATTTTACCGCTATTTTTGCAGACATCAGCAGGTTCTGTGACCGTTGTGCTGGCCATGACCGGTGTTGCCACTATCACAGCCTCCGACTCCTTTACGTACGACTCCGCCATCACAGGACAGATATCTTCCATCAGTCATGCCACTTCAAGTGTCAAAGGTCAGTGAATTTAGGTCAAAGTTAATTGCATGTGATTTTAAAATGTTTAAAGGAGCACAAGCTGTTCTGAAAATTGAATTATTTTTCAAAGCATTTGTGATACGCTTTTGCATCTATTTATAGCTCACCTGGGGCATAGGACCAATAAGCATATGCTGTGTTGTGGCATCTGTCCAATAATTGTCCTTGATCTGTCTATCAATATTTTTCTTTTAAAACCTGCTACTCTTTAACAACTGATCAGAGAAGGGTGTGGCCATCGCTAAGGGTTAAGGAGCAGGGCAAATTTCAGCAAAACTGAGTGATTTCAGATTTATAAAAGCCTACAATTTTTAATGAAATATTTAGGCTCTTGAGGGCAGTGTAAAAATGTATACACAGTCAACATTGTAAGGCTTGAAAAAATAATTACAGTACTTGTTCTACCAGGATTGGCTCAGAGGTTCAGCCCTGCAACAGGGCATTAGAATTAGTCATCACCTGATTTAGTCATTACAAAGAAGCAGTTAAGTTCCTCATCCCATAACAATTTTCTGGACATGAACACACTTGCACTACCAGGATTAGCTCAGGGGTATGGCCTCATTCTTGGGGACTTAATCCTAGGGTCATAACACAGGCCTTACAAATATGAAAACCTAGTCCAATCCAATCTGTAAATTCATGTATCATGAAATGATTTTACTTTTAATATTTTTTTATTTTTTTGTTTTGTTTTTTGAAACCACAAAATTTGCGAACAACTAGAAAATACCAGAGTTTGATTAAAATTAGTAGTGTAAATATCATTATCATGAAAACAGTCTTTAACACAGATTTATCTCCCTTGTTGTTACGTGACACCAGGTGGAGAAGTGATAACAATTACCGGCTCCGGATTTGGTAGCTCTGGGTCGCTGATCATCGGAAGCACAGTTGTCTCCCCTGTGACATACACGGACACCATGGTGTCGGGCCCCCTGCCCTCACTCAGTACTGGAGGACACGCTGTCAAGGTGTTGAAAGTGACCGGTGCTGCTGTTTTCAGCAGGTAACTATAGCAACTAATAATGTCTGGGTTATGGTATATGTAGATATATGCAGATCATTCTGTCATACCGGGAAGTTTTCATACAGTTTCATTTTCACCTTTTAAATCCTCCTTAATTAATGATTGATGGTGAACTTATCATAACAGCAAACGTTAATAACAACATAATGAGTGTAGTAAATAAACTGGGATAGTGCAATTACTAGGCAAAAATTGATTGCATGGGCAAATAGTGAAAGTTTGCTTGGGCAAAAATTTCATGGTAATTTGCAGCATCTCCAACAGGGAAGAGTTCCATTTTTCTGACTTTAAATTTGCTCGCCCGTATGTTTATTATAAGCAAGGAAATCTTGTCAAGGAAAGAAATGCATTTATTTTCATTTCTTTTTATCTCCAATCGCATCTCTTCTACAGAAATTTGATCACCAGACCTAGCTCATAACTAAAGTGTGTATTTTTTTCACTAGTCAATACCAGACAACCTATATATGTTATAATATTTCTGCATTTCTTACGTAACTAAAAATAATTTCAAAATGTTCAAACTCCCAAAAAGTGTTCATGTGAATTTATCGTAAAAAATTGTCTTTGTATGAGTATTGATGAGAAGAGAAGCTTCAAAATGACCCTGATCAAATTGCTTTCCCAGCTCTATAAATGTAATTTATTCTGGTAATGCTGATAGCTAGGATCTTGCAGTAAAAATGTAAATATAGAAAAATAGTATTTCGGGTCTTGGTGATCGTAGAAAAATGCTTCTTTTAAAATATAACCCTTTAGGGCAGGGGTTAAGGGACATTTGTAGGTAGGGCAAGCTTTTTAGAAAGCATAACGTGAGAAAATACTTTTCAAATCTCCCTCTTAAGGATCTGAGTCTTCCCTGATGACTGTGGCCTGTGGCTGCTGTTAGGTCTACTTAACTGTTTAGTTTTATTAACTGGTTCACCCCTGAAATTTCATAGTGAACTATTCCAACCTTTGAACTGGAGGAGTTCAAATGTGTCTTC
>NW_018483741.1:0-2535 GCF_002113885.1 Mizuhopecten yessoensis
AAAAAAAAACCCAGTAAAAACGTATACAAATTTTGACAATATATTGGCAAACGTAAATAATTAAATACATTATACAGAGAAATAAATTGTATTGTAAAGAGAAACATTAAAATCGTAAAAGGAAATTTCAATGGTGGCACAGGAGAAAATACAAAATGGTGAGGCCTAAAAAGACGAGGAATTAAAAATGGACAGGAAAATACGGATAAAAACACCGAAAGGACGCGATATACAAATGTATCAGCAATATGAAATGATAAAGCTATTCCATACCAAACTACTCCAATACATATTCACATACGCCAGTAAGCAGACATTTAATTGTGTAGAATGTAGTGTGGTGTCGGTCATCCAGCGTCATAACCAGATCTTTTACTCTACTTTTTTTTTATTTTACTGTAACGTCGAGTATCGGAGTGGTATAAACGATCTGGTTTTAATCAGATTGCATTCCCTGTGGTGTGCCTCCCTGCTGTAAGTATTTTTAGTTTTTCGTCTTTGCAACACCGAAAAATCAACAGGAAAGTACTGTACCATAAACATCTATAACAACCTCTAGACGACCTTCGGTTCGGTGATGGTGAGGTCACACTAGGACTATCCTAAGAAAAGGGAGATAACAATCTAAACTGATGCAATAGGGAAGCAAATAAGTTTTGATTTCTGTGAGGTTTCCGACAGGAGTACACAAACGCTAGTCAGCTGATGTAATCATTCATGGTATCCACATGGTATCCACACTGGAACTTGGACCCATTTCACTGCACTCAAGTTACTGATTTATCACAGGCGGTCTTTTGACTATTCATTTGTGCGTACACGTGATATTGAGCACGTGTATCCTTCCTGTTCAAACGTTACACTAACAACAACAAAACGATAAAAAAAATCAGGAAGTATGTTCGCTTCACAAAGAGTCTACTTCCGACATCCATTGTTTTACAGTCATGCTTATTGATGGACATTAATAAACATTGACAAATAACGACTCTATTAAGAAATACGCATTTCAATGAATGTAGCGAATGGGTCTTTTGAATGTTCCTAAACGTTCGATTTAATAACAAAATAACCAGAGTATACTTTAATTTAGTTTAAACAAATATAAACGGATTTGATAACAAGCTAGCCCACATAAATAACCTTGTCCCAATAACATACAATAGTTAACAGAATACGTTTGTGTATACGTCAGTGCATGTATCAACTTAATACTTGGAGGAAGAAGTCTAGACAGAGACATAACTTAACTAGAAAGAGGTTCATGATTTGTTTAAATAAAACATGACCTTCAAAAGTTTTTTCCCCATTTCCGTGTAGCCAGTTTGTCGATGTTTTAAAGCAAGAGCACTATGCTATGATATTTACATTCAATTCGATGATGGACGGTAGGTTGATCGTTTAAAAAAACAAAACAATAACGGACGGGGGACTGTCCTCTAGAGGGATTCCGAAATCACCATTGACCATGTTTGAGGTTTCTGTTGTTTTAGTGTTAGAACTAGCCTGATCCAGGTGTTCGGGGTACCTCTAACCACAGAGTAGTGTTTAATATTAATCGTCTGTGTCGCACTATATCGAATGTTTTGCGTAGGTCCGCAATAGAGGTAATACTTTCCTTTAATCGAAATCGGTGTTGATTGCTCATTACATAATAAATTTGTTTTAAGGCGTTGTAAGATGTTGGGTACAACATGTTTCAAGACTTTACGCTATTGATGAAGGTTTGTGATTGTGGTTTTCAATTTGATTCTTAACATCTGTTCCTTTTTTAAATTCTGTTCTATCACGCAGTCAACAGTAACAATTCATACTTAATTGTGTTAATTCTGTTGAAGACGTTGATCTATATATATGTGCGTTAGCTCTTCTGCTCATTCCATTGACCAATAGCCTGGGGTGCTGCACTTTTCAGGTTCTTCTGCTGTTCAATACGTTCCCTATTATTCACTGGTAATGGCCCATTCCGCCCTCTTCTGTAACGCCTGATCTAAATAAATGATTGTTTGCCTCTACTTTCCTTTTCCTGTCGGTAACAGTTGCCTTTTAGATGTTCAACATAATGAACTATACCTTCTTGTCTATGGTCTTGGAACTTCCGCTGCTTAATTGATACGATTCCTGAATCCAATCCATATCTATATTAGTTGGTGGTCAAAGTCGGTCATCTGTTCAAGGTTGCATTTTTTTCTGAATTCCATTCATACTTAATTTTCATACTGTTTATTTTTCGTGATTTCGTTGGGTTGATGTTTTGAGTGGCTATACTGTCGATTAGAACATGAAATTGGGATTAAGCTCGAGACAGACAGTATCTGGTGTTAATTGATATCATTTCATGGACACTGGTTCTATGCAAGCGTATTTTAACATGTTGATGAGTGAAGGATTGTTTACTCGGAAAGGATCCAGCATGGTTGATGTACGTGTTGTCTGTAACACGTGTTGGCTCTGTTACTACAAGTGTCCCATCCTCGGTATCCAGGGGTTACGCCCACTTTCGCTCTCTGCACCCCTGGGATATATCATAGCAAA
>NW_018483742.1:0-2535 GCF_002113885.1 Mizuhopecten yessoensis
TTTTTTTTGTATTTTGTAGCTTGTAAACAGCTTGATATTTTTCAATGATAATACGTAGTTTTATCATTACTTAACTGTGGGAAAGTTGATGCGGGTAGCTGCACTGTCTTAAATGGAAGTAATTCTACTAACGCGCATCTACTTTTTACCAGTTATTTCTAGACGGTAAGTCGAGAACTATGCATGTCCAGTGTCAATGTCGTATTAAACTACCAAAGTTCCTTTGAAAGTAAAAAAATCAGTGTAAACAGTTGGGAGCAAACTTGACTTGTTATATAGTGCATTATGTAGTGCACACGTGGTGAACAAGGTAGTGTACTAGACAAGACATTGTAATGCGCTCCCGTGCGCTACAGTGTTAACTCTAGTGCACTACGGTGTAAACTCAAGTGTACTACGGTGTTAACTCAAGTGCACTATGGTGTTAACTCCATCGCACAAAGGTGTTAACTCAAGTGTGCTACGGTGTTAAATCCAGTGCACTACTGTGATAACTCAAGTGTACTACGGTGTTTACGCTAGTTTAATAGACTGAAGTACAAATTTAGGTCATTGTTTGGGAAATAAAGGCAAAATGTATTATATGATAATTGAATGAGCAGAGATAAAATATCAATTGACTATCACATAATTTTTCTGATTTTTCAAAATTTCATTTTGATATGTTTAAACAGGATAAATTGTATTCTATTATAGGTGATTGTAAAACACTAATAGTCATTTGTTTAATTTCAAACGAAAGCAGTTTTATACTGAAGTATGTGTTAATTATGTGAGATTGTTAATCCAAAGTTGTCTGCCTTTAGGAAACCTTAACAGAGATAGGTCTTACATGTACCTGGTAAGGACAAATAATAGTAAAAGTAATCATGATAATAGTGCATTGTCCCCTTTCTCTTCTCCCCATCCCCAATACCTTACATATCCTTCTAGTTTTGCCTTGGCCCTAGCCAGGAGGCTATGTGGCTCTAACGAACAATAGTTTAGGGCACCTGGTGATGGCTGACTATGCCAACAAATGCTTCCTACTGCTGAGTGGTGATGGACAGTATCTGCGACTGCTACATACTGACATAGGCAGACCTTGGGCTTTATGTGTGGACACGTAGGAAGTCCTGTGGGCGGTGTTTGGTACATATGGCACTGCAAAAAATGTGTAACGTCTCCAGTACACAAGTGTTTAAATCATACCCTACATGTTGTCACAATTATGTGTAGTATATAAGTGAAACACTACCAATAGATGTGATTCATTACACAGGTAGTCCATAACTAATAAATGCTTTATAGCACAAACTGTTAGCATGAGAAGTTCATTATCGTGAGTTGTTAGTACACGAATACTGAAGAAGTTAAGAACGACTTAGAGAAACGATCCCACAACATAAGAATGGATTTTCTCAGAACGTCTGCTTGCGCCAGGTGACGTCCTGAACTGGAAATAGTATCCCCACAAAGATGATTCGCGTCAGAAAATAATCCGTCATATAGAAAATTGTTATAAAGTTATAAAAAAATATTGTGATTGTAGCAACACCAGAGTAAACGTGCATATGGAAAAGCCAATGGCGATAATATTGTTAAGAAATATCTTTTTACATAGTTTTAAGATTCATGGTATTCCTCTGCGGATATCTTCTGCTTGCTTACGTTAGTCTCAGATCGAGGATCTCAATGATCATTAAACCTGTATTTATGTTAAGTATGGTATTTAGTTTTGTTTTAACATATGGGGAAATATATAAGGTTGAAGAATATGGATGAAAAACAGTATTTTTGATAATCTATAAGTATCATCCTAGATTTTCCTGCTATTAATGATGTAATAATTCAAATTATAATTACCCAATCAAAGTTAAATAATAAATATTTGCTAATATATTTAAAGATATCAAAAAAATAATATCATGCTTTGACCTTACTAATTTAGTTTGGTAATAGGAGATACCAGTTATCTAACTCATAAAGATGTACAATGCTATTTATTCAAATCCACAAGGTTAGCATATATCATATTTGAGGAAATTTCAATCGATTTGATAAATCTATCTTAATCATTTGGTATTGATTGAATTAATTCTCTGTCTTCAATGAATTGCATATGTTACAAAGTATAAACGTTTTTTAAACTCACCTTTTCTCAAGTGGTCTTATGCTATGCTGTGGTGCGTATCTGTCGTCCGTCAGGACATGTCACTGGTAGCTTCCTTGGATAAGTTAAGTTTTAGAATTAAAATGACATCGACCTACATGCACTTTACAGGTCAGAGGGGTCAGGTTCAGTTGTGGAATCGAACAACGTACAACGTTACACGATGTGCAGTGTTTTACACGGCGCGCTGAATGGAATTTAAAGGACCTCTACATATTATTAGCTTTGCCAGATTTCCTTTACGATTACCAATTCAGTTTAAAGTACTTTCAGCTTAGTTTTTAAAATAACGTGCACGTAGAAGATAAGAAGTGCCTGAATACAGCTGTTGTTGTTGTTGCTCAACCGTCGTCGTCATCAGCCAGGTCCATCCATCGTCGAGG
>NW_018483743.1:0-2536 GCF_002113885.1 Mizuhopecten yessoensis
CGGTTAAGTACATTGTATTGACTTGGTTATGCGGTTAAGTACATTTATTGACTTGTGTTCGCAGTTAAGCACTTTGTTGTCAATAGGATAAAAAGGATAACGGTTCTCTGTGTAATATATAACAGACATACTTTTTCAATATATCTAACAACATGTATTACTTTGATATGATTAATATATGGTATTTCACCTGGTTAAGTGCTAACACACATACTATCACCTTACATTTGAGACAAGAAATATATCACAGCGTCTTCACATAAAAACATATTACGTATTGTCAATAACAAAAATAGACCACTAGAATACACAGATTATATCTATAATCATATAGATTACAAATTAGCACGAGGAAAAAATAATCTCAGAAACTTTCTTCGTTTATATTTCACGTAACGACTTCCGTGATACAATTGTGGTTGGCAAATGCTGACGGACAAACTAACAGCACAAGACTTACCTAGAATAACGCTGCTTAAGCAAAAACGGATTAACCTTCTGAAACCGCTCTCGTGCTCAAGCATTGAATCTGTGCTCAAGCCTTATTTTTCTTGTTATAAATGAATCAAAAATTCTTATTTTGTCGAGGATTTGGAAAAATGTTTGAAGAGACTTAAAGCAAATACTGCTTTCAATGTTTACATTTGACTTCAGTGAGGTAAAAAAAATCTGGTTTGAGTACAGAATCCATGCTTGAGCATGAGAACGATTTCATCGATACAGGACCAGGTCTTAAATTCCTGTTTCTGTTTTCAAGGGTCACTGAATAAATATTTTCTTTTTTTGAATGTTCAACTTACTTTTATCGATATTGAGTTCAAACGACAGGTTTGTTTACTGCTGTTTTTTTTATTGTGTTCGTCTTTGACTTATTTTGATCAGTTAAATATATCATGTTAAACAAAATTGGCTTTAAGAAGACTATCTTAATTTCAAATATCAGGCAAAAATTACTGATTGAGTTCATCATTACTTTTTAACATTCGAATTAGTTTAGGCATCTTATCATCTATCATATTAAATATGTTTTCATTTAGCCACCATGTCAGGTCCAACCAGAAGACTGGGCAAGACAGTGCTAGCTTCTAAAGGTGTTTTTACAACAATCTCCGGGAACATCAGCAAACAGTATGGACAGAAAAATTATCGGACATGGTCAACAACAGAGAATCCCGATTACAGAAGGTCAAATGGGAGGCAGTTTTCTACGTCACTAAATTTACGGGTTATATACACCAGCCCTATTCCCGACATAGAAATCAAGACACAAACACTGCCCGAATACCTCCTTCCAAAGTTCGAGGCCTTTGGGAACAGACGGGCAATCGTAAGTCATAACGTCAGAAAAACGTCGAAACGTCGAAAAACTCGATTGCAATTCGAATAACAAGAATTTCATGATAATTTGCTGTAAAACTCTTTATTTTTTGCGAACTTTGCAGATTTTATTCGCGAACTTGGGGATTCTATATTAATATTATCCATGCTAACAACATTTGTAAGTTTCGAGATATTTTGTTTTTTTCATTTTTGTTTTAATTATCTCATTGTTAAATTACAAGGTTTGAACAAGCCTTCTCTAGAGTATATTCTTTTGGCATGGAAATTGAGACAGTGCTGAAATATTATCGAACTATCATTCAGTCTGAAATATCAGGCGTGATTATAAGACACGTCACACGTGGTGCTCATTCAACAGAAAGGTAAAACTTTCCATGGTTAGACATATTTAGTAGCATTTTATACAAAGATGTTTTAAAGAAATCGAAATACATTTAAAAATGAAAGAGCCATGGAAGGGGCGAATTGCATAAGGGGTAAAAGCGTAAATTTTACCTTTGTAAATATTGAAAAATGATATTTGTATATCAACAAAAATGTATATGTAAAAGAAAGACAATATTTTAATATAGTTTAAATGACCATGTATAGAATAAATATATCGATTATATTTCTTTAAGTAGAGGAATAGTCAGCGAAAGTGACTAAATACTGACAACTAATTAACAACTGTTTGTGTGCTCATGTTTTCTCTCATTTTCCTTACAACGTATCTTTGCATTTTGATTTGTAGAATTGCATGTATATCTGCAATTAACAGGAAATGTTTACATATCTTCGACAACATTCGTCTTGCACTGGTAGTGAAAAGTACTGTATATAACACTAACTAGGTAAACTAAATGTTATTGTGTAGATAATTATACAGTGTCTCATAAGCCGTCTATGGCTGGGTGTTACATCACTTTTAATCTTGAAAACGTTTTCATAATTAAATGATTCCTTTTATCAGCAAAGTATATTTTTGATATGTATTCGTAACATGTGATGTAATGCGTGACACTTAAATCATATATTAATCGATAAATCAATTGATTCAATTCCACAGGTCGATAACGAGACAGGTAAAACGTACACTTACCTGGAGATGAGGGACGCGGTTATAAAGTTAGGCAGTGCCCTACACAGATTGGGGTACAGAAAGGGGGATGTACTCTGTATGTGTTCCACCAACAATACCGAGTATGCCCTTCTC
>NW_018483744.1:0-2536 GCF_002113885.1 Mizuhopecten yessoensis
CCCCCCCCCCCCCAAAAAAAAAAAAAAAAAAAAAAAAAAAAATGGTACCTCCATTGAATTATGTATATACAATACTGGATTCTAACCTTTTCTACCTACGTATATAAAATGAAACAGTTAAATTATGCAGAAAACTGTATTTTCATGTATGCCCGCTGTCTAGGTGTCCCCTTATTCATATTACGCCGTCCCTACGGTGAACAGCTTAGTGTTTATCAAAATATGAGTTGTTAGAAGTGACAGAATAGTCAAACTTGTTTATCACCATTATGATAAATACGGTACTTATGCGGAAGTGTAGTTTTCCCAGCATGCAACCAAGCAACACCACGCATGCGTACTCTGCGCCAGATGGTAGAGTGAATGAAAATACGAGGATGAGCTCCAAAATTCCTCGTAAAGGTACATAATGTAACGTTATCATTTAAGGATCTTAATAGAGAATAATACTGAAATAATTCTGAATTACACTTTGCCTTTTTTTCTTTCAGCACTGGCCATCCAGAGCCGTAAAAAACGCTCTAAGGCTAAACCGCGTTTCAAGAATGACGATAAGTCGAAGAACACATCGTAAGTATTTTGGCTAATACACAACAAGAACGTGATCTATAAATACTGTTTTGCATGTCTTTGACGTTTGTAACAAGCAGGGAAAATTGAAATGATGTTGATAATTACACTTGTCACCTATACCTACTATTGCATTTTCGTGACTCATTTCATGCCCGATGTATATCCCAATATAAAATGCATGTGTGTATTATTGATTCAAACGGTGGCCCGAGTAACAAGTACACCGACTGTGTTGATTGATCTAGTTTCCCAGGAGTATTCGAGTGTACTCGAAAAAGAATTACGTCGGGGACCAATAAGTCACCCAATTCCTTGCTTCGAGCTTTGAACACTTCCTTCAATCAGCCCTTCGATGAAACACGTGTTATTGCATTCCATTTCGACAGCTGATGTAGAACATGTGGCGACTTGAGACAAAACAAACACAAAGATACTGGCACAAACACAGTCACCTTAACCACAACTGATTCTGTGTTGATTATAATATTAGAATTGTATAGCACACTGTCATAGTAGGTTTTGTGGTAGTTATTATAATGTACATAATAGTTGTCGCATACAAATTTGGCTGTCAATAAGTAACAAAATTCAGCGTTATTCTTGCTGAGGGGTAATCTGTATCCATTTGCTGATGATAAGTATTTACTTTAGTGTCAACATGACAAAATTACACCCCAAAGTGGTTGCTGTTCATTTCCATCACTTTTTCACACCAGTAAATACTAGTCATCAATTTATAGATACAGGGGTTTATCATGGGGTTGGGAAATGGACCCTGGAATAAATTGGGAAAATACCAACAGCACATTGGGAAATGTTGAGGTCCTTATAACAATACTGCATACATGAAATTAGACTATTTTACTTTTATTCAAGCCTATTTTTTACCTGGGTTAATCGGAGGGTCTGTTGACCCCTCACAACTGAAGTTGACCCCTCCATGTTTCAATTTTCTTTTAACTTAACCAAAAAAACCATATCGAAAGGCCCCTCATAATATTGATATTGTTGAAAAAAAATGCTGAAATGACCCAGGATTTCTCCTGTATTAAAGCATAAAGATTTTGTCCTTCCTACTTATGATGTACTCTGTCAACTGTGAGGAATTTATCTATATTCAAGCGGTTACTTTTTTGGTTTTCCATTTGGGAATTTAAAAACGGCAAATTTGGATTTTTTTTTACACTTTTACAATCGGGGACGAGTCCTTTAAACGGACCCAGAAAATACCCAGATAGACCCCTGAGATACAAGTACAGGAACTTTCCTGCCTATATGGTTCCGTTCCCAATTGTAATAAGTGGGAAAATTCCCAATTCAGAAAAAAAAAATCCATTTGATGCTCCGTTTTTTTCAAATCCGGATTCTGTTAGTTTCGTTATGTTTATTATAAGTACGAAATCTGTGTCACTTGTGCATTTAAATCTCAAGTACACCTGTATCACTACGCCATGTAGTGACGAGTCGGAGGGTACCACTCAGACTATTAACCTTTCTCAAGTGAACACTGCTCTTTTTGTCATTGATCACAAATCTGAACCGGCTGAAGTTCAAACAAACGTTGAGACCGACTCCAGCGACAGTCACAATGATGAGTCAGAAAAGATGACCACAGACAGTCATACAGTCACTTCCGAAAGTCAAACGGTAACCGTGGGGTATTATTCTTACGTCATTTTTCCTGTGATGACCAGTTCAAATTGCTCAGCATTTCTATAATAATGACTATCTGTGTGTAACTGCAGTTTTTCTAACTTTTTGTAACTATTAAAAACCATAATACAGTATTACTTGGTGTTTTAAGTATTTTTAATATGTGGTTTTACAATTTTTTACAATTTTCCCCTTTATGCCACAAAATTTTCCCAATTTGATGATTTTGGCAACTCCCAAAGTACCCATGAAAGTCCCTGATGTAATACCAATATGTTTACATGCCCAGTGCTGATCATTTGACAGCCAG
>NW_018483745.1:0-2537 GCF_002113885.1 Mizuhopecten yessoensis
TTTTTTTTTTACCATATAATAATGTATTTGTCAAGTCCGTGTCGCATGTTTACATTTCAGAAATTCTGCATTTTTAAACCTTGTATTGACATTTAAACGAAAAGGAAAAAAATATTATTGATGTGGAATCTTTTACTATTCAAATGATCTAAATGCCAATTCTGATGGCATGCATGTACATGCCCTGGTACAGCTCAATTACTAGAACTTACCAGGCCATAACAATATTTATCAATCATGTTTTTTTTGTGTACATTATTTATTTTTTCATACTGATTGTACCAGTACTTTTCTTTTCCTTTAAGTTGTACTTGTCTTGAAATGTTCAATACTACTTGTATTGCACAGGTGCCTTTTTTCTTTCTCTGTATTTAAAAGGCACAAAGGAAAATAGAATTCTCTAAATCATGAACATACTTATTAAGAAATAGGTAATAATTACTTGTTTTATCTGTACGGAGGGTTGTTGGTGTGGATGTTCTCAATTCAACATTAACAACAAAGCTATACTCAACATTTTAATCCTTAGCAATGCTTATAACTGACTTAGATTTCAAATGTACGAGGTTTCATTGTTCAAAATCTACACTACAGAATTACGGTTAACTTATATATATTTACATGAACACCAATAACCACAATACAAGCACGGTATCAAATCAACATATATATTTAATTTTACTTAACAAATATAAATGATATGTCCATTTCTGTTGTGACGTACTTAAGAATTCCATAGTTACAAACCAAAGAACGATTACCTTTAAACGAAAATTTCCACCAAGAAAATTACAATGCAAAAGAAGATACGATAAAATATGTTCAATCTCATTATCAAGGATGGAATCTATAGAAAATAGCAAAGTTATGTCACCAACACCTCAAACTACACAGACCCATAGCAATGGATGCCGACAAGAAGATTGAGAATACTCTCGGAAGAAACAATTAACATTATATATCAACTTCCACCATAATACAAAATGTAGTTATTTCCTTAAATTCAACATATACATGTATCCTGATATGTATGCCAAAAAAAACAAAACATTTACTGATAATCAGGAGAAATTTGAATTTTTCAAATTATTTTGCAACAATTTGTATTCCAAGAAACATATTTCTCAATTAATTAACTGGTTCTTTTTGACGCTAAATTATTTTTACGTATTTATGTCCTGTGTTTAATTCTGCGTCTATTTTAAAAGTTACAAAAATGGAATTTTGTAAAATTTGATTCTTAGAGCATACACAACAGCAATTATAATAGTAAATTGTCCTGATTTTACCTGTTCCTAATTATTTCGTGAACTACATAAGAAGGGATTGTACGTTAATTACCTTGTTCACAATTGAGAAGAAACTATTCAATATTGAAAGCGATATTCTCCTTATTAGATTTCAATTTCAAAATGAATAAATTATTAATGCCAATTAATGTGAAAAATATAAAAGTGAAAAAGTGACTTTAGTGATTTAGAGTACAATGAACTCTTATTTATCCACACAAGCTATTTCTTGGAAATATTTGGAAAATATTTTCGACATGATGAATTTATCTAATACTTCTCAATTCAAGAAAGCTTTTCATAGCTTTGAGAGCAGATTAAATAGGGTCCATTGTACTGTGAAATCAATACAAAACGTTAATTATTGTTGTGCTTCCATTATACTGTACATTGAAAAAAGGTTATTTTTATAGTGCATGTACAAGCTCAAGCATCCATATTCATATTATGCAGTAAAACTACAGGTGATCACAGAAAATTCTCACACACAACGAAAATATGACTTGCACACATGGAAACCTATATATTAAAGTGTAAAATCTAAACAACTACTGTCAAATTTTGGAGATGCAATATTCTTAATAAATTTATTTTTTATTTTTTTTTCATACAAAAAAAGTGGTCTTTATTCGTATTTGTGTTACTATGCTCATCAAAGATCTATTTAGCACTTACATCATCGAAGATATATCCCTATTATGTCCAATATTTCACAAAAACAAAATGTGAAAAAAAATCATCGTTTCATTAATACTTAAGTCACACACATGATGTTTTATACAACTAGAAGTTATTTTTGTACCTGAACACAGCACTCTTGTCCTAACTCGATAATACTAAGTAATTAGTTGCAATTTGTAAAGGAATGTAAATTATTTTGTTCTATTTATCACAGAAATTTATCATTCTAGGTTACATTGAATTCACTATCAAATAATTCAACCGAACTGCAAATCTAAAACTACAGTAATATATATGTTGATAAAGAATTTGGCTCACACAATTACGGGCCATAAAAACATTTTATAAGTGAAAATTTAGTTTTCCGAAATTTGTAAAAACAAACCAACAAAATTCATAAAATGCCCTGGTTTCATATTAAGTGTTACTGTGTAATATATATTAATACATGCATCTGTACCAGTATGTGGTTCATCTTATCTAAAAACCCTTTCACCCCTAGATCACTTTAGTAGACTCTTGGTAGACTCTACCATACATTTATCTGGATGAGTCCATTATGGTCCA
>NW_018483746.1:0-2537 GCF_002113885.1 Mizuhopecten yessoensis
TGTTATAGTCTACACTTACACTAGTCCATCCTGGTCTACACTTACTCTTTGTAGTAATACAAGCTGCCACATCAGATGATACTTTATCTACAACAAATCCTCCGAGTCGAGTGATCTCCCGAGCAAGCTCCTCTTTAGGTTTTGCCGTTTTTCCTGTTATAACAAACTTCATTCCCTCCAATGATTTTATGGATGAAGATGGCCTGAAACAATCACATGATAAAGATCAAGTGAACATGGAATCACAAAGTCACACTCCCACCAAAGAGGTCACATGTGACGTTTGAGTCTTGCCTTGACCGATAACTACTAATCAGTGATCAGTGTAGAATGTCATGTTACTATGGTGAAAAAGTGGTTGTGTTTGACCATTTAACATGGATTGAATACCACCAAAATCTGCTGTGTAGAATTTTTTTAAAAATACTATGCTGTAATTATCTTTGGGGATGTTTGATCATTTAACATTGACCAATGTCCACCAAACTCAAACCAGGAACAAAACTTGTTGTTATCATACTAAATGTTTGTTTTCAGCATAGGGTCGGTCGAGTTTGACGTGTTGGTTTGAACATTTGACAATCAGACTACACAGAGTCAGGCCCTTCCAATTTTACACTTTTTTGTTTACATTGATTTGCCTAGATAATGTTTCTAGAAGAACTTCAGATTTAGCAATCAGCTGCTTATTATTTACGTATTTACTGACCCAGCTCCAGAATCCATTGTATCCATGGAACCCTCAAGAGAGCTTGCTACTGCAGCAGAATTAAATAATCGTTCTCTTTTCTGAAACTTGAAACTTTTTCTGAAAGAAAAAATATATCATTATTTTAACATACCATATATATTCCACTACACTATTAAATTCATTTCATTTACGAATCTCAGACAAGTATAACTTATCGGTGTTTGACTACTTAAAGAGTAATGCAGCTTTGTGTTTTCCCTGTATTCAAACAGTAACAACTAACAATGATACATCTATCGGCAGTCATGACCAGTAACAATTACAAACTAAGACTATGTTATATACAGATAGTTATAGCCTGATAAAATCAATCTTCGTGTTGATATACCTTCACACATCAACTATTTCAATTAATACCATTATAAATACATTATTTTCTAGTGGGAACCATACTGATTGGTTGATTTTGTTGCGAGTCCTTGAAGTGGACCAAGTCTTTCACCTAACTGATATCTATTTTTTAACCAAATGTTAGAATGTATAAAAAAATGTCCCCACCAAATTTGACACAATTTCAAGCTTTTAACAGTGTTGATCATATCCCTACACTAAACTAATGAACAAATTAAGCCAAATGTCTGCTAGTGTTTACAAATCAATTCAGTATATTTTTCATATATTGTTGCAAAACGGCTAAAGTGAAAGGGATGTAACTCTTGCATGGCTATTGAAAACAGTCACAATCAAACTCAAAATACCAAAACAACAGCGAGAACTAATAAACATAAATATTTTCCAATAGGAAAATGATCAGGTCATAACATCACATGGTTAGAGTAATCTAGGACAAATTATGTCATGACTTCATATTCAAAGTTAGCCAAAAATTCCTGAATGGTTTTTAATCGATATTCGTCACTTAATGGAAATGATAACCATCAAAACATTTTCCCTGTAAAATTGACTGCTCCACCATTTGGTAAAACAGTTTGCATTAATCAATAGTGCATGAATACAAACAGAATAATGCTGCAAGTTTTTATTACCATTTAATAATATGTTAATATTTTAGAAAATATAATGTTAAGGGTCAATGGTATTCTATCTTATCATAGATATGATGTCATAACCAAGCAAGCAGTGGCATTCATAGAACTATGATCAGTATGTACTCACAGGTATGGGACATCATGGTACTCCTTGGGAATTTTGAAGGTCTTCCTTTTGGGCGTCTTTGTGATATACATACATTTGGTCCATTCGGTCATGTCCCCTGAACATTTGTACCCAACAGCTCTGAGAAGGAAGAATTTGTTTTCATTGTTCAAGTTTTCAATAGACATAATAAGCACAGATGGAAAATATTTTTCTTCTTAAAATGTTGTCTAGCGACCGCTTTCCTGAATAGCTGGTGCCTTTCTCTGGCTGAGAGATGTGTTAAAGATGTATTACTATCCGTCTCAATACTATCTCACTTCCATAACGAAATGAGATTCGCCAGATCAACATTTTCAAAACATACAGATGCATTATAGAATACATAAAAGTCGTCTATAAATCTGTAAGTGGGTTTAAGGCTAGCTTTGGTATTCCCTGATACAGTTATTTTTTCAATTTCCCCAGAACAATTTATCATTCCGGACAGGTGAAGAACTTACGAGTAAACAAGCTGTCCCTTCTTGCACTCTGGACATTTTTCAAGAGCTCCAAACACCAAAGCATCAGCACAGGCATCGAGGAGCTATATAATATATACATAATTATATACCACATCATCATCAGTATGGCAGCTACATAATGTAACAAGAGGCCCAAGGGCCTTAGCGGTCACCTGAGTAATATCATA
>NW_018483747.1:0-2537 GCF_002113885.1 Mizuhopecten yessoensis
AAGATGAAACTCAATTTTATCGCAATGATAAGAAGCACAATTGTACAACGTTTGTGAATCGGCTTTCGTACTTTGTCTGTTGCCTGCTATACAGCTGTGATAGTCATCACATTCTTGTCTTCACTGTCCGAACCATGATAACAAGATGATATCGCGCCTTGTAGTAAATAGTCTTGTCGAGTGAATCTGAATTGTAGATGATTATATTCCAATAATATCATTTCTGGTATTTGTATTCGTATTGGATGATGGACTTAACTAATACTGCAAATGTGAAAGGAAAATGACCAGAGCGGCTAATAGGTCAAGATATGTGCTTTCGGCAATGAGATAATGTGCGTATCCCCGTCTAGAAATAGAAACATCCATTTCAACTTACATGTAACTTAAAACTTTTGTTGATTTGCCTGGTCAGAAAATCTCGTGAACTGATCAGCTCACTCGAGCTGGTAATAGGAAACACCCGCGGGAGATACAACCATCAGCAGCGCGCGAACGATTTACGTATTTAATCAACATCCGGCCTACACTATGTATGTATACAATCTGTTGGTGCCGTACTTCATAGTTTATTGCTGCCTGCCGGATTGGTCATCGCAGTGGTCAATGCTTCACCACGAGGAACACATGGCAACCTCTCCGGACATCTATAACTCTTCGTCCACTAACTCTACCTTAGCGATCGGGGACCCGGCTATACCATGGGAAAGGATTGTCATTGGGATTTTTATGTATATTATTATTCTTATTACAATTTTTGGAAATGTACTGGTACTTACGGCCGTGGCTAGGAATAAACATCTTCAGACTGTGTTCAATTTCTACGTGATCAATTTGGCCGTGACGGATATGTTGGTCGCGGTGACCGCTATGATTTCATATACCACAGAGGTTATTCTGGGATATTGGCCGTTTGGGGAATTCTGGTGTGGAGTGTGGATTTTTGTCGACTATGGGATGACGTTTGCGTCCGTTTTTACACTACTGGTGATTTCAATAGACAGGTTTTGGTCAGTAACTTGGACTGTCCACTACAGAGCGCACCATAATACCGACAAGTGTGTCCGGCTCATCATAGCGGTTTGGTAAGTGACGTTATCTAAGCCTACCTTGTCAATTTGACGATTATGGTATTGTATTGCAAAATAGTCCAATTTTATTGCAGTATACTATGAAATCACTCATTTTCGTGGGGTTTTCGTGGGTAATCTCCTTCATCGAATGCATGGGTCCACGATGTAATTACAAGTTTGACATAAAGCTATTCTCCATTTAAGTGGGTACTCGTAATCCACGAGTTCATGTACCAACGATATGATGTTTGGTGGAGATATCACGAAATGTGGGCCCCACGAAAATAAAGCGTGTCAAGTTATACATTTCAACAAGTACATGTCAAGTTGACGAATGTCTTATAGCTGTTCGAACAGACTTACTAGTGAATGCCATGTTGGATGATATTTTATTACAATTTAGATAGACCTAAACGTACATTTCAAGTTGTTAATTGTCTTACTTACAAAACAACAATGTACATGTATTAGTATAAATACAACGATTTAAACATACTTGTTTATGTCATGTTGACGAATTTGATTTAAAAAACATGTTATTTCAATAGAGGATGTCGAGTTAGCTAATGTCTTACGAAAATGTATATATACCTACTTTTGGAAATACATTAAGTTCATGAATGTCTTATTGAGTTTTATAAGTCTGGCTAGTGTATGTCAAGTTAGAAAACCTCTAACTAGAATATAAAGGACAAAGTGTGGCTTAAGACTGTGATAATGCATCTTGAATTACGCGTCACTTCAATGCGCGCGTGTAATGACTTCCTCAACTTTTAGTACATATACATCCGAGATTTTTCCCAAATTAATGCTTGTTTTTTCATTCTTTACAATGTTTTTGTATCGGTCAAGTCCACGAATATATCCCGAAAAAAGTTTGAACATAAATGTATACCATAAATAGCAGTTGTGAATATCACGTTCCGTTCTTAATATTTCGATACGTTGCATGTGCTGTTTACTGGCCCACTAACGATACAGCAGGTGTGCAATTTACTGTTATTTTACACCTGTGTTGTGTATTCTGTAAGCGTCATAGTCCTTTGTGGTGAGAACATGCTATACCAATAACAAATAGGACCATTTCCCTACGCACAGGTCATCGGTTATATAGTCCAATGTACTGTCGGATCGAGCCCGACTCCCCATCACTAGGTCGTAATATGATCTACATTTATAGGCCAGGTGTGACCAAGGTGACGCACACCTGCTGCACAGGTGAGATGACTTGGGGCATCACGGCCTGTTATTATATCCCAGGCTCCCTTGCGACATCTCCATAACCGACTCAGCTTAATTTAACAACAGTGTTGTCAATCAAACGTCACATCACACCGACGATGCATCATGTGATATTTTTGGCTGATTTCGCCTATTTTGCATCAACATGCATTGTTCTTTTATCAATTACTACGCTGGATTATTTTTGCGGAAATATCTTAAGTAAGCAGTCATGTACATGTA
>NW_018483748.1:0-2538 GCF_002113885.1 Mizuhopecten yessoensis
ATCACAGGGCTGATAAGTCATATTACATTGGTTAATACGCAAAAAAATATAACATGGGTATGTATGCACTGGATATCACAGCACATTATGTGATAAAAATACATATATTGACTGTTTAAAGCAGAAATATTATTTCTGTTTGATGCAGACAACGTCAATAGAGATATGTACATAAAGTCGTGTATAAAATCGATGTAGCTAGACTACAGTTAGATTAACCATACCTCACCGAATTGATCCCTCGTGACTATATGCCGAATGTGTAGCATCATCTGTTAGGTTTTATCTGGGACTGTATCCCACACAGTGATTTAGCTGATATCTGTGTATTACCACGTTCATTTTATTTTTCACACATTTCCACACGAAACGAGAACGTCTGGGAACCAGCGTTTATAAGGCAATGGAGGACATCAAGGAAAAGTTTGTTGGAACGTGGAAGATGGTCAGGAGCGAAAACTTCGAGGAGTTCCTCGCGGAAGTTGGTAGGTTGCAGATTTAAGGTTTATATGTATACAGGGAAGATGTCTGATTATTGACATAGCTTCTGTATATATCATAAGTGTACATGATGTACGTATATAGATACATTTATATACCAGTTTGTGTGTACGTGCCGACGTGAACTAACTGTGTGGTTTGTTTACAAAGATGTGTGTAGATATGCGGAGGTGGCGAGCAGTATAACCACTTGCCTTCTATAAAACGAATTGATACGTTTTCATTTAGAGATTTTTTAAACGAGCTGTACTCAAAACAATTTCACGTGTCATGATGAGGAATAAATATAAGTTTCAACACTAATATTTCATAATTCATTACATATGCTGCAAAATTAACATTTATGAACTGATCATTAAATGACGTCATATCAATGTAATCAAATATTAGTTGACCTATCATAACATGACGTCATAGGACATTTGTCCATATTATGACGTCATGTTTGAAACAAAGAAACATTAAAATTGAAATTTGCAGCTTTATCCTATAACAAATTTGATAGAACTTACACTTAACTCACAAGACATATTCACTATATAACAGAACTCATGCGATACTTGTATACTGTTAGTGTACAAGTTTTAGTGGTGTTCTTGTTTTTACGCTTTTTGTGTTTTAAATATTGCGCTAAATAATGATTGTGCGACCAAACGTATCTTGCATATAGATTTTTGTTTCACATGCTGTGAGTGCGTCACATCACGAATGCGTTAGCATTCGATAATACGCTAACATTTTATTCCCCTAAAATACATTTTTTTACAGTATATGTGTCTGATTTAATCTAGTTTTTGTGAGCCTGTACTGCTCATTGATACTAAAGCTATACTCTGGAAGCATTTTGTGTGCATGACTATAGCTTCGAAATATCATTTCTGGAAGGTAAACGATAAATCGTAGAACATTTATGAGAGAAAAAAAACACTTCAGTCTTCTAATCATCAAATAAACTTCTTTTTCCATCACAAGTGATACCAAAAGTTTAGGTTTTTCTTAGAATATGTTTCCACAACTACATTATGTAGTAATGAAACCAGCCTATAAAATTTATATTATATCATTACATTAGTAAATCCTATATATTACTAGTTTATGGTAACTTGTACCTGAATATTATTCTTACACGTGAACACAAAGAATACTATGTTAACAAAGAGTAAACATATTATTCTTTGTGTTCGAGCGTAAGAATTATGATAGAATGATGATAGTTTTGCCAAAGTATTGCTGATATTATTTTGCAAATTGAAATGAACATAGTCAGTCACAAAATTTGTACTTTAATTTCGCATGTTTGATTACAATGTTACACAAAAATGGGTTGATCAAACTTTTACAAGAAAATGGGTTGATCACAATCTTAATAAATGAAAATGGGTTGATAAAAATGCTATATGAAAAAGAGTTCATAGTAATGTTATGTAAAAAGGTTGATAACAATCTTACATGAAAATGGGTTGACATAGCAATGTTATGTAAAAGGGTTGATAACAATGGTATATGAAAATGGGTTGATAACAATATGTAATATGAAAAAGGGTTGATAACAATATGAAAATGGGTTACTAACAATCTTACATGAAAATGGGTTGTCAACAACCTTTTATTAAAATGCGTTAATATTGATACTTAATTGCTTAAGAAAAATGCTTAACAAATCGGAAATCTTCTCCGTTATCACTTGTTAGTCCTCTGATTTTCTTAACAGCTTAGTAAGACTTTTGTATGTCATCAGTATGATGTCACAATGAAATGACGTCATCCACAGCAAAAACACCTGATTTGACTTGAATTCGATGAAATAAGAAAACACATGTGGTAAAATAAATAAGATACCATTTCAATGGTTCCTGGTGCACCTAATGTATTATGTGGCTAGTTGCTGATCCTCTGTCTGAACATATAGTGGGTCATTAAGATGCATATTGGGCGAGGGCACATCACTAATTTAACCATACATAAAACATCATAACAATAATATTAATTTAACACAACCTAGTTCGTAGGTCGTCTCAAAGCGGTTCACGAATTATT
>NW_018483749.1:0-2538 GCF_002113885.1 Mizuhopecten yessoensis
GGGATTGATGTTTAACCAAGGGATTGTTGTGTAACCAGGGGATTGTTGTGTAACCAGGGGATTGATATGTACAGCTCCAGTCCCCTGGCTGTATTAGAATGATATGTTGCAAGCATGCTCCCCACACAAAGGATGTTCATATTTCATATGCTTGTAAAATGTCCTGTCTTATTCTTCAATTGACCTATTTGATTTGCACTGTTGCTTTTTTTAGTTTTTAATTTGTAGCTACAAGGATTTTCTTTGTTAGGATATCTTAATAGATGCTTAAATATGAAAACAGATTTCACTTTTTTTTTTCCATTTTATTTTATTGATATTTAGTTTTTCCCACTTTTATAATTAGGTATTGGTTTAATTTCTGTTATTACAATGTACATACCCATAGTTTAGAATTTTATTTTTATTTTCTCTATACTGTTTCATTTCCACCATACAGTCTGAAGGTCGTACTAATTGTAGTAGTCACCTATTCTCTGTATGATATACTTTTATCAGCTTTGTACATATATTACACTTGGTCACATTGTTAAATATCACACACGAGCACATTGTTATACACTGTATGATAATATTTTTAGATTACTTTCTGGTAAATAGGATAACTAATGTAAATGTATAACATGCACTGTTAATGGAATACACTGTACGATGAAAGGGTGGCTCACCTAGACTCTAAATAACAATCCTCATCACCGGCATCAGCATTATTTCTTAGGATGTTACTGCTGGTCTTGAACAAACGGATATCAGTTGTTCTTTTAATTTTCATTCTGTTTGAGATTTTGATGAAGAAATTAACTAAGTTAGAATTATGCTATGCTAACTGTCAAACGTTAAATATGTTAAAATTATTCTATGCTAACTATCAAAAGTTAAATAAGTTAAAATTATACTGTGCTTACTATCAAAGTTAAAATTATACTGTGCTTACTATCAAAAGTTAAAATTATACTTTAACTATAAAAATTTAAAGAAGTTAAAATTATACTATGTTAACTATCAAAAGTTAAATAAGGTAAAACTGTACTGTGCTAACTATCCATGGTTAAAGTCACTAACTCTATCCTAAGTTGAAGTTATAACAGTGCTGGCTATATTTGGTTAAAGTGATAAAAGAGTATGGTTAAGTCTGTACTAGAGTGGTCTTCTATGTCAAACTATACCAGTGCTGGCTGTATCCTAAGTTATAGTTACACCTATGATAACTACCAGTATCCTGGGTTAAAGTTATACCTGTGCTTACTAACCATGGTTGAAACCAGTGCTAACTATTCTATGTTAAAGGTATATAATTTATGTGCTAACTGTCCATAGTTAAAAGCCATACGCGTGCTACCTGTATACGTGGTTAAAGCTTTACGTATGATTATAACTAGTATCTTTGGTACAAGTGTATCTGTGCTTACTAACCTTGGTTTAAACCAGTGCTAACTATCCTAAGTTAAGGTTATATCTGTGCTGACTGTATCCACAGTCAAGGATGTCAAAAGTATTGTATTATACAGATACATTGTATTATGTTGAAGTAGTTGCCAGGTTTGTAGTAATGGCAGCTGCTTAACGACCATAGCATTTTTGGTAGAGTGAAAACAATCAGGGTTCTAAGAACCTGGACAGGTGATGGAAGTAGCTAGTCGCATCAAATATATGAGATACCTGGGGGCCGTGTCATGAATTTCTATATTTTAAACATTTTTGCTAGCCATTTTCTACAAGTTAGGAGAAACCAATATATACAAGTTTATCTTGGCTTCCCTGCTATAACATGTGAATATATAATGATCTATACATGTGAAAACAAATTGTTGCACTGCATAAATATGATATGACAGGCGAATGGACATAAGGTACAAGTCTTATGCCAAGGTATTCAAGTTATATTGTAGATGCAGTGTAGTCAGGTTCTTTTATATACGATGTAGATGGATGCAGTATAAATTTGTTGTGATAAGTGCCAATTCAACTTTCTAAGTGACATGAAATCTTCTCTTTGCAGCCGATGGATAACAGGGATGAACCTAGTTTGTACCGGCCTGTTTACATAAACACTTAACTGGTTAGTTAGTAAATTGAATGGTGGATGAATGGCTTGAGGTTAGAAATTTTGGTTTAGTTATTTCAATTTATAGATAATTTGACATTATATTTTTGATTCATGACTGTCATCTACATTGTGTCATAGTTCAAATGTTGTTGAGATGAGTAATTGTCCAGGAAATTGGAAAATATGATCAAACTCATATAATTTGTTTGGTAAATGTAGACAAACTCTACAGGTATTTCAGTGTTGTACCTGTTTCCCTGAGTTCTACATTTTATTTTGTACTTTTTTAAGTCTATTGTTATCAGCCCACATAACGCTGGTATCGATCTCTTATTTACTAAGAAATACCTGTGCACTATGTAACTAGGACTACATAATACTGGCTTCTTTTGCTATATTTTTTCCTTACAAATATCTGATACCTATTTTTGTTATTCAGCCCATACCATTAGTACCTGTGTTATCAGCCCATAACATTATTACCTGTGTTA
>NW_018483750.1:0-2538 GCF_002113885.1 Mizuhopecten yessoensis
TGCATTGATATGGATGAGTCCATTATGTTCTACAGTGGTAAAAGGATTAAGGGCAGATGTGTTGATTATGCTCTTTAGCGTTCTGTGTGGTTTCGTTGTTACTTTCCAGTTCTTTCTTTAAAAAACGTCATAATACATGACTTTCAGCTAGATATCAGCTAGATATACATCATGGATTTCGTCAATGAAGTAGTCCGGAACTTATGGGCCCGAATTCCTAACTGTTCCCATTCTCACGAATGAAATCTGTGCTCAAACCAATTCATTTTAGTTGGCTTTAAGTTTCTCCGAAATTCGTCCAAATTATGGACTAATTGTGAGCCTTTTATTCATTTATTACCGGCACATGTAATTGGCTTTGAATACAGAATCTGAGTTTTAGAATGAGAACAGGTTCTATTTCATATCAAATGTTTATAAGGTGTATAGCCCAATATATCTTCTTCCATAAATTAACGAATGTGCGATGAACAGTTCAGCGCCACCTGTATCACATCACGTGTCGTAACAGGTTCCATTACAATCAATGGGCTAGATACGGCAACTTCTTATGCAACAACGAAATCATGATAGAACATTAAGAGCATGGTGCATGATAATATTCGTTTCGATATCTTAAATTCAGTATTTAAGATATGATATGTTTGTAATACCTTCTTAACGTCTTCCTGCTGCTTTTTTGTTTTTAATGTAACTGAGTCAAGTGCCGGGATATGTCGATATTTCTTATAAAATTCAAATAATATCCGTCGTTAATCGGGGTATTTTCACTCGTTCTAGTTTTTACTCCTTTATGATTGAACAGGAATGCAAATTCAAAAGTTGTCGATCATTTGGAAATCATTATATCAGCGAATTCCCTTTGATAATCCATGAATTAAGAACGCGAACAGGTTCAATATAGCATCAGTAATATGATAGATGTTATACCATATATACATTATATGATTAGCCTGTACTAGGCTCAAGTTCATGTTTGATTGTCTGGCCGTTATTGATGGTCTAATCATAACCAACATGGTTTATTTTATTATATGCAACTATTCTTATATATATGGATGTTGCACAATTTCGATTGTATGCAATGACTTTACAATAACTGCTTTTAAAGTATGAAATAATCACGTTCAATGATCTTCAGCTTACAAATAATCTAACTCTTTTTATATCGGTAAAGCATTATCAATGACAATTCATAGGACCACGAATGCAATTTGAGAAAAGACTTTAAGAAGAAAAAATAAAGTAAATTTTTGTCCAGTTATTTACGTCAACACCCAAGTGAATTCTCATGTACATGTTTTTGTATATATTTTTGATTATATTGTGTGTCTTGTTGTTTCGTTGTCAGTACCCCGGTCATCACTTTGGGGGCTTGACATTACCCGGATTTAAGTTTAGATATGCTAACTCTTCTGTAGACTTAGTATTTTTTAATGGTATTCATGTTCATATTTAGCCCTAGTCTTATCGAGTTTTAAGTTCGGTCCGATAATGGTTTGTTATCCCCTCGGTATTTTCGTCTTATTGTTTTTAAACGAAGCAAAATAAATTTGGAGAATGTTTACTTCAGATTTATTTTGATTCAAGCTTATTTAATATCACAAACCTATTCTGCTCATATGCGCGATGTCATTAATCAGTATTCCGCTTGGCATGTGTATATATACATGGATACGAATATTTTGTAAAATTGAAAGAGGATCTCTCTATGGATTTATCACATTATTTCTTTATTATTTCATTAATATTTTATTTGGTAAAATTTGGCAATACACCCTTTGAAGTTGATTTGATACCAAATGTGTCTTAGAAATACATATTATATTAAAACAGCATCAATATAAAGCAACGGTAAATAGTATAATCAACTCCGAAATGCCATTATATCAGTAGATTATGTATTTACATCACTATCACCATGCATCAATACGATTGATATATTTGCATCGAAGATGTGATGACATGATTCAGCAGACAAATTTGATCAAAACGTTGATTGCCTTTGATTCTGTACATTTAAATAGCGCGCTCGCGTTTGAATCTGATGTTGGCTACTGTATCTCGATCTGTCAGTGGGTTAAGTTCCAGACGAATCATTTCCCTGCAATAATTTGTAGTCCAACTTCAACAAAGGTTAGAAGATAAGACGCATAGAGTCTATCAAGCCAGCGGATCTCTACATAAAGGTGATACGAGGTTCAAACGAGAAAAGTTTTCACTGTTTTACAAATAAGTCAGAAATTGTGGAAGGATAAGCATGCGAGACGAACAATTTGGCGGTGTGTTGGACCTCCATAAGTCAGAGCAGCCCGTCAATCGAGTGAGTGACTCGAGCACCTGTCCCTAACGTATCAAGGCCTCAACAAATAAGTGCCACGCGAAACATGGTTCGGATGTCTTTTGGGGAGGGCCCCCTATCACCGGCCATCACAAATTAACAGATATGTTCCGATACTCGACTACTGTCGACGTACCGATCATCGCCCCGATTCTAGTCAAGAAACTCAGAGGGTTTATTTCAAAGCTAAAAAAAAA
>NW_018483751.1:0-2538 GCF_002113885.1 Mizuhopecten yessoensis
TTTTTTTTTGTATTTGGAATAAAAGGACAATATCAGGTAAAAAGTAGTGAGGAAAAGAGATTTTTGTTTTAATGGTGTAGATGAAGAAGGACTCCAGAAGTTGGGGGCCCACCACCAACGCACTGATTGATCACCACTGTGGACCCCCAATGATAAGAGTATACCGTGCAAGAGGTCGAAACATACAGTGATGGCGTCGGCTGGGAACGGTGGCTATGGAGCGGGTTGTTAGTAACAGGTACACACACTGCCTACAGGTAATAAACCAGGTAAGCATATAACGAACATATGGCATATCCGGTTTATGGTATAATTTATTATATCTAGCGTCTGAATCGCTTACCTATCAGCAGATGTTTCCTATTTAACTGTTCACTAGTAGTACAATATAGAATATGCATCCCTAAATGGTATGTATAGAGGACAATAAAGTTAGTTATTCAAAGAGTTCCGAGCATACTAGAGCTGGCAGAGACGTATGTTAATGGTAGGAGACCACGGTATAGCAGGCAGGTTACTCGGCTTCATTACTCAATTCCTGGAAATGACGATTATTTGTGCCATTGAGAGGCCATTAACAAACGTTTGTATTTCTCTTTTGAGAACATTATCTTGGAAAATGACATCTGGATACAAAGTATCACAGTACAATACCGAGTCTGAATGGTGATTTCTAAACATTCAAAGTCAGGTTTATTCTGTACAGTATGAGATAATATTGGATCAATGTATCATTTAAAAGGAGAATTTCATCCAGAACTTGTTCACTGTGAAAGACATGAACTGTAGATGTCTACCTTTCATAGAAATACGAGATATGTTTATATGAGGAGTTTTCTGAGTATCTGCTATGGCTTAAACTCAATTGAGCCTAGCGAAACTCCACATTATCAAAATAACAGATTGAACGAACATTATCTTTTGTTTGAGGTTTATGTTATATCAGTGTCGTTTAGTATACAAGATTTTAATACCGTTTTATAACAGTTAGTATAGAACGAATTCCAAAAAGTATAACGAATTCCAATGACTTCATCAGAGGCCTAACTCACCTGAGTTGTAATATCAATACCGTCATAGTGGAAAAAGGCACAGTACCCACGTAGGGATCGAGGGCCATTCTGAAAGGTGTGGACTAAGTTTTCAATGTTACAACACATGTTCTATCTTGCCTTTGTCAGCGATATCAAAGTTTAAAATAAGTTAAAATGTGTCGAACAGTTCTTAAGTTTTATTCTTTTCAATATCAACCAATCAACTTGCTCCATTTTGAGCCCTAATCCACTTCCCCTAGAAGCACCGAGCCTTCATTTAAACAATCCATCTCTATTCCAGTGATCATTTGTCAAATACGGTTAGAATCGAGCAATTTGTTCTTGAGGAGTAGTAATAAAAACATTAAAATAATTTGTTTTCGCTTTAACTTCTAGAGTTGCTATTACTGTTCCTTTTTTGAATTTATCAGGTCGGCAATAGAAACATATTATAGCTTAAACTGTAACATCAGCATTGTCAAGAGTTAATTTATACAGCAATTTCCGTGTTCTCGACACTTTTCTTGTCTTTGATAGCTGAGAACCTTGAAGGTGTATTTTCCCATTATGTCTTCGTCGTGTTTCTTCCTAGCTGATCAAACGATTAATGTACTCGCCAGTGGTACCCGACAAACAGATCAACAGAGTCACAGAATGGAAAGCACATGCCAAAGGGCGGACAGTGAAGTTCCCATTGTGTTACCGCAGTTACGGAGATGCGAACATCTAAAAGTGACCAAAATTTCCTTCAATCAAAAATCAATAAATGCTAAACAATGGCCTCAAAACAAAGTAACGAACAATGTTGAAAAGGACAGTCAGTAATAGATAAAATAACAGATGACCCGATCACAAGGTTGAACGTTCCAGTAGCTCCAATCAACAGAACCAAGCAGAGTAGTCTATACCCGATTATTATCTAACACAAAGGTGAACATTCAAATCTGACGGAAACTATCATACATATGCTAAATTCTAACATGAATTCGATCTTAATTATACTGATTTTGCGTTTATTTTAACTTATATTGGCGGTTACATTTTCTCAAGTTGAATACCTCGGAACTGTTTTGTACAAAGCGTCGATACGATTAACTCAATTCAAGAAACTATTTCATGTGAAGTGTCGGAATTTCTCTGTCTGAATATTAATTCAATCTTTAATTAATAAAATTACCAATGATGTTTGAAAACTTCAGAACCTTTCGTGTGAAGTGTCAATAACATCAACGCTCTTGATGAGTCCTATGTGTGAAGCTTACATCGAGCATTCATTTTTGAAATTGTTCTATAATTTGTTTAAAATCCATTTTAAGTTTACCTCATGATCAGGCATTACCTTTGTTCATTTTTTTTTCTTTTCTATTATGTGATGGAACCAGCTGAACAGTCCTTCCTGATCCGATACTGCCTCCAGTCTCAGAAAAAAGGGAAATTACAATGAATAACAAATGTCAGTCAAATCCGGACACACCGTTGTCCGTTCAGAATATTACATACTATC
>NW_018483752.1:0-2539 GCF_002113885.1 Mizuhopecten yessoensis
ATGTCGGGGCTTACACATGGTAAAGGGGCTAGCTACGCGCCTGAATGCTTACATTGTGATGTCAAAGAATGCGTTTTGGGAGTCTCACACTTGGATTTAAAAAGGTAATATCATACCGACAACATCTTGGAAACGCCTGTCCAGGTTAAAAGAACGCCTGTTCTCGTTCACCTGTAATATATTGTTATATGCTAATGAGTACCCAGCCTGTCACTGACGACGCTAGACGTTGCTGAACTATTGAGCGAATTGCTTGAAATCTAACCCAGAAAGGTAATATTCCCCCTCATTTATCTCGACTGTTCACTTTTTTGCACCTCCGTGGAGATTGGCGTGGGAATTCCGAGGGTCCTGCCTGTGTACAAACGCAACTACAAGAAACCCAAGGGTCCCAACACTGCCACCAAAACGTACCAAGCGGACGGGCACCCATCCAGCTATTGACCACGCAAGACACTAGCGCACGTGTCTCATGGTTATACTGCATTTCTAGAACAAAGCTCTTTCGCCAGTAATGAGTATTTCCCCTACATATTCTTTAGCTGTCACACTTTGTTTCCTCCTCTGCATTCATTACATTTCACCAATCTCCACACCATAGAGCATATCCTCCAATCCTTCAAATTCACTTCATCTAAAACCTGCCTACACCTGTGTGATAGATGTTCGAGAGGGCGACTGGGTGCCGTATCGTCTGCAGCAGTACTTTTCGAACATCTCAGTATTAAATATAATGTATATGATGGGGTTAGCGGCACTGTTGAGAGGGGCAAGACTCTGTATAAAGGTACTTATAGCAACGCTATGGGGTGTGCCATGTTGAATGTGGCCATAAGCGTCCAGCAGGTCATACACAAAGTATGGGCTCCAACAAAGGACAAACGCTGAAATAAATGGAATCTCGTAAATATAAAATTGGAAAAAAACCAGATTCGAAAACTTCATTAAAGAAATGCTACAGAATTTGTAAAATGGATTCCAACAAAGGACAAACGCTGATATAAATGAAAAATATCAATTAGAAAGTCTTTTGTTTCTCGTAAATATCAAATAAAATTCACAAAAAACAATTAATTCATAAAGTTATTGCTATATATTTTGTAAAATAAGTTTGTCACGATACAGTTTGAAATGATTTTTTAGATATTTTGATTATTAAAGTGTAACTTAATTGACCTATGTGATTGTTACAGAACATCAACTCGGCAAAATATGAATAAGCCAAATCAATGAAACAGGAAACGGAATCAGGCGTAGAAGACTTAGCCAACTTTTATGTATCTTAACTATTCATAGAAACTACCAGCATATTTCAAGTAAAAATAAATTGGAAAATATGCTTTATGGATGTGATGAAGTTGCTTACCTAAAACAATAACAAATGTTATTTTTATTGTTTTGATCCTTGCTCTAGGAATGATCCCCCTTGAACTCATGCTTGTTTCCGTCCAGTGGCCTCGTCTTCGACTGCTGTGTACTACTAATGACGGGGAACCGTATGTTGTCCCTGTTAATTAAAATAAAAGCATAATTAGTCTTACTATTTTATTTTCTTGTCACCGCATTAAAATTCTTGCAGCTTTCAACCGACTCGACAAGGAGGAGGTTTTCTTAAGATCATTCGGTAGAGTGCAGAATTTAGTACTTAACATGTTGTATTGGAAGATATTGTGTATTTAAAAGGCAAGATCTTGTAATGTTAAAAGAAGAAAATGTTGATAGTGTGGGTATTTTTTTATGTTAGCTGTCAATTGCGTTTTAACCTATACTTTTACACACTTTCGCCACAAGAATAATATGGCATTACTTGCCAAATATTTCACAAGGACACCCCCGAGAACCACTGCCTGACAAATATAAAAGAGTGTCAGACTAGTAAAACAGAGACCCCAGAGTCACTGAAAAAGGAACTGTGTCTTCATATGCCGTGCTGGATATTGCTACGACCCAATTAGTGCTGGATGTAGTGATGCTATTTGACCGTAGTACCCTAACACGTGCATTTCTAGCTCTTTGTATGTACTTAGTCTGTCATTTGTAGAACCATTTGAATTTTCGATGTAACAGACTTATTAGATATAAAAAAAACCCACTACAAGTCTCGATTCCTGAAGGATCCACGTCCAACTGCACTGTGGTGTTTCATACAAACGATAAACACCCATAAACGTCCGTTTGGATATACATGCAGCACAGTTGGGCCATGAAACTTTCGTTGAATAGGTAGCTCAATCGGTTAGCGCGATACATGAAGTATAACAATCTGAAGTCCAGGGTTCGAATCCCCGTCTAATCATGCAGAAGATTTATATCTATAAGAGAGTACTGTCTTGGATTACATTTTGTTTATTTCAGCTTTTTATTCTTCTATTTTTCGTTTTAGGACTGATTTATCAAAGCTATAGCCATACATGAAACAAATCCAATACACAGCTACGTTTCGTGGCAATGGTACGCGGATCCTTAAGGATGTAAAAAATATCCTGTATTAATTATTTTTTCTTATATGGATTTTTGGAAAAAGGAGTTAATGGCATAG
>NW_018483753.1:0-2540 GCF_002113885.1 Mizuhopecten yessoensis
ATTAATACCAGATGAGCGATGCAGGCCCATTGGGCCTCTTGTTTTCAGGTGTCTTCAATTGAATTATTGATTTGCTGTGTTGTTGTTTTTTTCAGTTCAAAAGAAATTTGGGGCATTAATGTGTTTGTCCATAAAAAGTAAAAACAACATAACAATACTTGATACCATTTATTCTTTTTCCTCAATGTCTTATTGGAAAGTATGATTTAGGACTGAAGATTTGATTGGTTAAACCTATATGGCATCACCCCCACCCACTACCACCCCATGCCCACCACTCCTTCAACCCACCACCCACTACCACCCCATGCCCACCACCCCACCACCACCCTACCACCAACTTCCACCCCACCACCCACTACCACCCCATGCCCACCCCAACACCTGTAGACACTGTATTACAGTAGACCAAAAGTACATGTGTAACACTGTTGGACTGATTATGTTGATTGCTATGTAGTCAAACAAGATTTACGAGCTCATTTAAGACCTGTCTTGAATTGTCTATTATCTGTCTGGTGTAAGCTTCAGTGACTGCGGTGGGAATTTTTGATTGGGGAGGGGGCCATGTGGTCAAGAGAGAATGATTGGCTGATGACTGAGGCGAGTGGCCACCTGGAGGGACTGTTTATTTGACCACTAGTGTTTTCAGTACCACTGACCTACTGTTGTAGGAAACAGTGTTATTAGATCTGTCCCAGTGGCTGTTATACTAAATCACCGTATTTTGTGGGGGGGGGGATTCACAATATTGTTGATATCACTTGAAGTACTACTTTCCACATCCGTGTAATATTTGGTATATAGAGTAGCTCACTATATCACACTGTTAGGTAGGTGTATTCTAGCTGACAGTCAGTCTCAGTACTAGTGTGGTACATGGTAGATGGTTGTAGTTTGGGTTGTTTTGTTTGTGTTTTAACCCATACGCCCCTAAAGTCACATTTGAACCTTAACAAACCAAGGACTGGGAAAGTTCAGTTTAAATGTGTAAGGGTGAATGAGTTAGGTCCTATTAACAGCTATGGTCATTTAAGGACATGCCAGGTTTGGTGGTGGAGGAAAGTTGCGGGTCAGTACCTAACCTGGCGACTGCCCGCAATAGACCTCAAACCCCCACGACCCAGTGGTAAAGGGCTAGTGGTCCAGATCACTTGGTCACCATGACCCCAGATGGCTGAAGTAATCATGATGATAAGAAAGTATAATTTCAAAAAGTATATTTCAAGAAACTGTAATGATTTACTGATTGAAACTATTTCTCTGCGTTTTCAAATGTTTGAAGAGGTTTTCGATAAGATCCGACAACTGGACAACAAAAGGGTTTTCCTTCCTGGTTCTTCTGAGGTTCAATGCCAGGATAATGAATGCTCCCATCTCGTGTCTGTTTTAGATAATAGCTGCTCCCTTCCTTCATCTGCAGTGACTCAGGGTGTAACATTAGACAGAAGAGGAAGATAAAAATTACTTATCTTCTAAATTTAGCCTCCGTGCTAGGCTTTTTACAGCAAGTGAAAACTCAAGTGTATATTGCAGTAACTAAAATTAGTTTCCACCTGTGTTGGGTCTTGGTGAAGGCGAGGCATGTGGAAATGTAGACATTATGATGAGGAAACCAAAAAATGAATTATCCAGAGTACTTGACAGGGTGACTAAAATGTCTGTATAACGTTATGTTGTCAGGAAAAAAGGCTTGGTTCAAATGGTGCGGTGAGGAAATGTAGAACACGATTTTATTTTCTGCTCCACTTCCTGTTGTAGTAAAAATGAAGGAAAAAATGTGTGTCTGCTTTCACCCACTTTCTTTTTTTTTATCCTCTGCTACTGTTCCTACTCCTGTACTTTTCTACTTCCTCTCTTTCTTTGTCCCTCTTCTTCTCTTCCTTTATCCCTCCTCCTCTCTTATTCCTTTTTATCCACTTCCTTGTTTTCTTTTTCTCTCTTTTCTTTTCTTTTACTCCTCTCCTTCTCATCTCTTCACTCTCCTTCTTTCCATCTTCCCTTCCCCTATTTCGTTCTTCCTCTCTTTTTTCTCCTCTGATATTGTTAGACAGAATAAGCCAAGGAAATCTTGATACTTCCTGTACATTTATTTGTAATAATCCAGGAAGCATTATACTTAGAGATGGAGACAAATGGGTGTTGAGCTTACCTTTAGGAAGGGCTAGAATTGTACATCTCCTCTTATCTCTAAAACATGTTAAAGTTTGGGAGTTTTGCATAATACGAGACTTAAGGAACATAGTCCCAATGCACTGTAGGTTTTCCTATATAGAGTAACCTCCCTTTAACTTCCGTTTGGACAAATAGCACCGTTAGGTCACCTCTGTTGACACGTAGGTAGCTAATTGGTTAGAGTGATAGTCCATCAATCTGTGGTCAAGGGTTCAAATCCCAGTCTAGCACCGATGAGATTGTATTACACTCAGAGCACTGTTGTTGATTATTAGCTTTAGACGACTTCTTCTTTTTAACCACTGATTGGAATTTAAATCAATTTGACTGGAAGCATCCCTAGGTGGTGAGGATTCAAAATTGTA
>NW_018483754.1:0-2541 GCF_002113885.1 Mizuhopecten yessoensis
GGGAGATAACTGTATGCAGGAAAAACTACAATTGAGCTACATAGTCAACAGGAGCAACGAGCATCAGTTACCTGGCATTTGTCATTTGCATGTATTTTTTTTATCCAAAATGAAATTAAGGGGAGATAACTGTTGGTAGGAAAAACTTCAATTGAGCTACATGTACATAGTCAACAGGAACATTTATCCAAAATGAAATTAAAGGGAGATTACTGTTATGTACGAAAAAGTACAGTTGAGCTACATAGTCAACAGAAGCACCCTGACCTATGTCATTTGCATGTACAATTTTATCCAAAATAAAGTTAAGGGGAGATTACTGAATGCAGGAAAATCTTCAGTTGGGCTACATAATGAATGAAATCACCCTGGCCCATGCCATTTGCAGTTAAGTTTTTATCCAAAATGAAATTAAGGGGAGATAAGTATATATAGGGAAAACTTCAGTTACATAGTCAACAAAACCACCCTGACCTATGACATTTGCATTTATGTTTCTATCCAAAATGAAATTCAGGGGAGACTACTCTATGAGGGGAAAACTAAAGCGGAATTATCTAGTGTTTTGCCTGTCGTGGGACAGGTATCCTTAAATGTATTACATAATCTGGGTGTGGTCATGAATCCATGGCATTAAATTTATGAACCATGTTTCATTAAGCAATACGTGTCATTTCGGTTGACATGAAATGGTAAATATCAGTGTCAAGTAATGAACAAGATAACATCATGATCATGAACCAATGAGATAAGCTGTGGTGATGAATCGGATAAGTATCCTTAAAAAGATACTGGTGTGATTTTTAACCAGATACCATTTTGGTTTTTGTGTTACATTATATAAATATAATGAGAAATTTAGTTGGTTAAACTCTGAGAAATCCAAATATTGGGTTAAGATTTTCCTTATAAAACATTGACCTGACTCTGATTACTTAGCATCCTCCGAAGAGATCTGCATCTGAGTTCAAAGACCATCAGCAGGAGATAACCACCATCACAGTCTTGTACACGTTCACTTTTATTTTTCAACAAGAATTATTTGTTCTGTGGAGGTCTCTTTTATAGATTTTTCTTGAAAATTGGAAATGTTATTCCTTCCATCATTACCACAATTGATCCTGACACCAAGGAAACCATGCATTGTCACATTGTCGTGGCCACTGGGGCATTATTCTAAGGTAGCTAATAACAGTGTTGGTGCCTCACTGAAGGCATTGCTCCCTTAGCTCTTTATCGAAATTAACACCCCATGACCATGGCAAAATCTAGTCAGATTAAAGACTTTAGTTTAAATCCACGACTGAAATATGTTTTATAAAATGTATTTTTTTTCTACATTGTTTGTTGTTAAGCACACCTATTTCAATACAATATACATGTAAATTTAAGAATTAACAATCCTTATGTTATAGAGGAAACCATTCAGACTGTTATAGAGCTCACACAGCTTTAGGCTCAGTTACATTGTGATACTTATAGATTTTCACACTGTGTTTTCAGGGTTTGTCACGAGAACCATTTCTCATCGCTAGCAAATGGATAAAATTGCGATGCCACCACAAGTGGATTGGAGATTTTATCCACCAGCTGAAAACATTGTGTGATAAACTGTTCATAATATATACTACTACCTTACATATTTCTCCATTCATAAAAAGTCAACTAAATGCCATATCTTCTAACTGATTTCAATTAAGGATTAATGATCATCAAGATACTCGGTCTGCAACAAACTTATTCAAATATAATATTTGTGCAGAGGAATACCAATATTGCACCTAAAAAAAACATGCAGAAAGATATTTAAAAAACAATGTTATCGTCACTGGCTTCTCAATTTGCACATTTACGTTTAAAATATTGTTGTTATTCTTACAACTTATTTTCATGATTTTATAATGATTTGTTTATGACAGAATATTTTCTTATGCAAAACACTTTTGTGTGGGTACTTTTTCTGGTTCAGGACGTCACCTGGCATGAGCAGATGTTCTTTTTTGGAAACTGCTTTCCTAAATGCCGGGAAATTGGAAAATCAAGTCTCAACTTATTCTTAAGTTGTTCACAAGATTGTCTCGAGTTCCTCTAGAGCATTCTCATACTGACAACCCATGATAAGGAATTGATCATCCTACTGGTAGGTGATATAATATGTAGTATAAATATGATAAAGCATTCTACCTTAATTTATGTAGACCACCTCTTTTAAATTGAAACCTTATCTCATTGAACTTTACTCAAGTGATTAATTTCATGAGAGATGATGTGTCCTGTAATACTGTTAGGGATATATCCAAAAAATGTCAAGGTCAGATAAAAGAGTCAAAGTCAATGTCCAGTAAAAGAGTCAAAATCAGGGTCAAAGTCAAGGTCAAGTAAAAGGGTCAATGTCAAGGTCCATTAAAAGGGTCAAGGTCCATTAAAAGGGTCAATGTCAAGTAAAAGGGACAAATTTAAGGTCAAGTAAAAGGGTCAATGGCAAGGTCCGGTAAAAGGGTCAAGGTCAAGTAAAAGATACAAAGCTAAGGTCAAGTAAAA
>NW_018483755.1:0-2541 GCF_002113885.1 Mizuhopecten yessoensis
GATAAAGTGCTATTATCAGGGACATCAATCAGGTCAAGTCTGTAATTATTAGATAAAGTGCTATTAACAAGGACATCAAGCAGGTCAAGTCTGCATGAAATTAAAAAGAGATGCATACTTCTCTTTGAATGTAAAATTACTACTGATTGATAAGAATAAAGAGTTCTTACTTATATATGTGATGGGTTACTTTAAAGAATTTCTAGTCGTTGCTAACTTGTAGAGTAACTTGTCGAATGTTATTGACTATGTTGATCAGTAGCCGACACCTTAGTACGCCTCATACGTAAGTACGGATTGAGGCGGTACACCGCCGTGCCGCACTATTTGCCTCTGAAGTGCGTCTTGTATATGCTGCCCAACCTGGTCCAACTGTATAAAGATAAGCATAACCTGTTTGCATTCATCATAAGGATTTTCGTCATCAAGAATAGCCAGAGGCAGACCAAGCCAGCGTTACATGCTGCCCGACACCAGAAAAACCGTGTCCTCAAAGCCTTTCAAGTATGGAATGGTCTGTCTAGAACCACCATGAAGGCAGTCACTCTGTTCAAACATTGATGTTTCGTAGCTCACATCCATCCATAAGCTACTTCGTAGGTTTTGAAATACGTCTGGTTTTAATCCCAAATTGTTGTCACGCAAGCATTCCTATACGAAAAATAGGAAGAAGTTCATATCTTGCTTAGATCGGAGGCGTTTTTCGATCCATAATACTTTTCTTTTGTGCTTCGTTATGTAGTGAAGATAGCTATCACACCGAACTTATTACGTTTGCTCGGTTTACGCTTTGTTGATGATTTCACGATCACGTGCGCTAGTTTCAGTCCGTCGCGCATGTGTGCTTCCACTTTAGCCTTCGTACATTACTGTGATGTGAACTCACTAATGTCCTTTAGTTAATTCCGTATTATGATATTCAAGTTTCTGTTTTTGTTTTACCTTGCTGTCAACCGAGCGAAGGCTTTAGTAACGTTATAAGCATCTGGAATTGAATTTTTATGTGAATTTTCTGTGTTAGGTTTTGTTTAATATTTTCTTTTCTTATTTCTCTTGTGTGTTTTCCTAAGACGTTTTAATAGATCTACGATCAACCACCAGATTTTCTACAAATGATATTAGACTTTGCATAGACAGTCACATGTCGTTGACAATGTAAGCATCCAAATGACCGACAGTAGGAGTAGAAAAGTCACTAACCTCCTGACACATGAATTGTCCGTGTCATCAGAAAATCCTCGTGTTAATTGTTCCTCAGGACAGTCCTGAGCGAAAACTTTAGATCATTCGGCATGGTGTATGTCCACTCTGACCACCTACAAGGGTGCCGCCATTACTGCGTTAACAGGAGTTCAAAGACCCCTGCTCATTTTCTCAAATGTGGGGATCCTCATACCGACAAACTTGTCTCTCCGTACACGTGACTGATCCAAAGTTCGTTCAAACACAGATTAGAGTGAAAAAGACATCTAAAATAGTTACTGAATTAAGATATCTCATTATATAGTATATCTGATATCTTACATATAATATAAGATATCCTGTATATTATATACAAGATATGTTATATGTTTTTATTCATTTGTTATCCTCTACATTGTATTGTATTACACCATATACAATTATATTCCCGAGGAGGATATTTCAAACATATATATCATCAATATAGTCCTTAACATATATATCATCAATATAGTCCTTTTAATTTGGAAATAGTTCTTTTTAAATAGGCCGAGTTGATTGAATCTCGGACAAAAACATAATGCATATTGGGAATGGAATGTAAACAGGTCCCTTTTCCTTTATCCTCTAGGGATTCTACTAGAGACATCTTCATTTGAATTTTACAACAAAGGATAATTTACATTTTATGGTTAATTTTATTAAAAAATATAACTCCAAAATAATATATATTACAAGTCCATGCTCCAAAAAACTCAAGGTCTATACTTCACTCAAGAACAGCATTACCTCAGTAAGATGAGCGTTGCTGTTTCAATGAAAAGCGCCGTGAAAACCGGAAATGATAATTGATGTCACACATTTAGATTTACATATAAAGCTAAACTGTAAACTGTGTTTAGTTCCGTTTTTTTATTACCATGAACCTTACGGGTCATCGGTTCAATATATATATATATAAATATACATGAAGAATAAACAGTGCAATCGCTAATCTGAAATTCACATTCACACGGATACACACCAATTAATCTAGTGTAGAAAGACATTCTTAGTTATATTTCTACAGACTTAGATTGACATATTTTGTTAAATTTGATAACTATCTATTGTTCATGTTTTCAGGTGAACTGAATGTGTAAGTGCTAAGTCTATTATAGAAATATTTCTTCATCAAACGCTGTCTGAAATCTACATAATATTCACATTTTGTTTTATAAAATGAAAATCATCTTCGACATGTTCTTTCAATCCTTTCTGTATGTACCCTACTCTCATTCTAAATAATTCTCTCCTTAGTCCATTCATCCATACACTTCCATTCTCTACTAATTTTTATACGCCCGTCGAAGACGGGGA
>NW_018483756.1:0-2541 GCF_002113885.1 Mizuhopecten yessoensis
AGCCATCTATTAGACTAACTCAGGAATAGCGACAATTAAAGGAAGACATCTCTCAATTTAAATCAGCATCATTGTCTTCCTTTCCACCGTCATCACTCATGTCGTACCTAAAATTTATATTTACGGGGTTCCTCTCTTTCGTTTTTCTAACTTCTGAGATTTTAATTTCAAACCTTCTTATTAATATCACGTCGAAGATATCTCTTGGCGAAATTTCGTCCCGAAACATGGAGTAAAAAACAACAACACTTAGGAGCATTTTTTACTGATACAAACTGCAGATTATTTAAAGACAGGTTGTTAAACTACAGACACATGTATACCGTACACGTTAAATATTAAAACAGTCTGCCTACCCCGCCTTTATATATTGAAGTTATAGTAGGATAGACAGACTGTTTTACATTTTTGACACATATGTGTGATATTTTTGTTGTTGTTCTTGCGTATTTTCAGTTTGTCTTTATTCAGTGATCGTTAGATGTATTCCGATGGCTAGTATTTGTGTTTCGGTATTCCCTGTGAAATGGGTGATGATAATTATAGCTATATATAATGACCTAGGTTCCTACGTATGTAATGATCCAGGTACCATTTCATGTAAAATAGTGATTGCAACGAATTCAGTTTTTTGGATTCTAAAATGTTTGGCAGGGAATTTTCTTGAGTTGTCAAAAGTAAATATATCCATTTTTTCAAACAGTTTAATGCTTATTTAAATTAAAAGGGCGTATACACGTATGCAATCTGTTTTATAGGTCGTTCGGAATTAGTCCTGATAACTTTGAATCATTAAAAGGAAAGCTCGTACAAATATGTACTTCCAGACAAACATTAAGTTTATCTTATTATGACCAGAGATGTTATACATGTTAAAATTATGTCAATGAGGAGTTTAAATTACTCGGGGTTACATATTATGTCAAAAAGGAGTTTAAATTACTCGGGGTAGCCTAGTGCGCTATCTCTATACCTTACATATTCTGATGTCGTTCATCATTTTAATTTATTGATATACCTTGATTAAAGAAAACATATAAGGACGTTCTTATTTTACGATTATCTTCCTGTTAATTATTCATTCGTTGACATTAAGGACAAAGGCCAGATAGAATTGACGCTATCGATCTGTTCGACCATACAACACTCGATCGTGTACAGGACCACGTTTTCTGGCTATAAACCCTACAGCGCCCTCTGACGGATTTATCTGGAACGAAGCCATCACTAGAAACATGGCGACAGAATTGGCGGAACACGCCACAGGAAAAGTTCCTTGTGTCTCTGACGATCACGATAAGGTAATGCATCACATATTTTTAGCTTTACATATCTTATGTCATGAGATCCATGGAAAAATTGTAGAAGTTTGTCAATAATTTTAGCCACAAACTGTATCTTTTTCCCACCCACCATACCATAACACGGGGAAATTTCAGTACATTTTCTCGACTGTCCGCTTTAATTTGGTGTATTCTGTCCTAAACCTGGTTTTGTTTTAAAAAATTCTTCCATGTCTGTCATCTTTGTTCATTTATTGTTGGAGCTATATCGATTTTTAATACAGACTACTGAAAACGAGCCGCATGTGAGCCTTTTCCAGAAGGTGATAAAATGTGCGGTGTAGATTCCTGGATGTGTATCGGCCGTGCCACGATGTGGTTGGAGAGGCGTGTTAACACAAGCGTGTCGTTGTTGTTGTTGATGGTTTTCGCAGTGGTCAAGCCTCACTTGGTGTCAGTAATCGATTTCGAGTTACGTTACTAGGCCCTAAATAAGTTGATGAATAGACATGACTAGTTCAACCCTGACTTTTTTCATTGGAACTAACAGATTGAGGAAATATGTTTTATAATGGTGAATCATGAACACACATGGTCACGGGAAGGGTAATTGAATCTTCGTAAGATTTATATTTAGAGCAGCTTAAAATTAATACTTTATAGAGTCAGATCATTAAATTGTGGCTAAGAGGTTGGTGTCAAAGTGGTCATTATGCAAGACCTATTTTTATCATCAGAGAATGATATATGTATGGTGAAATATTACCTTATCAGACACACTACAGTTACCATTAGGCCTATATCTGACCAGGGGTAGACCTAAGTATATCTTTGTTACCTTTCCGCTAGGCTAGTCCACAGTGATTTTGTGGGATTATTTTCCAGGTGAGTACTGAATGTCGGATTAGTGTTGCATGTTGATGCAATCTGATTCAAACCATATCTTTTATTCCACTCCAAAACTCTACCTTCCTTTCAAATTTGACTGGAATGTAGGATATCTGAGTGGAATATAAGATCTGGTTTTAATCAGATTGATGTTGATAAGTCCAGTTACTAAAAGATATTATAGATAGCAACACAGACTTATAAATAGCATGCCATCTATCCTTATTCTGTGTTAGTAGGTTATCAAAATGAGTGTCAGTCCCACAGGAAAAGGGGTAGGTTATCAAAATGAGTGTCAGTCCCACAGGAAAAGGGGTCCAGGAATCAACTACTGGTAATCCTAAAATCACTAACCGACTACTGGTAATCC
>NW_018483757.1:0-2542 GCF_002113885.1 Mizuhopecten yessoensis
AGTGAAAGTAACAGTATTTAAGATGATGTTATCAATTTCGTTATAGTTAGATTACGCATAGAATACAACTTGTCTTTCATCTATAGGTAAGACGTCTTGGTCCGGGGGAGTAATTTAACTTCCAAACCTTGTAACTGTAATACATACACGCTGAACTTAGACGGATAGCTCCTATAACGTACAATTAACGTGAGTTAGACAGTGACACCATAACATCAAACGGATAAAGACATATACACTAGATTAGGTTAAGGTAAAGTTATTATTTGATGATAATGTGTTTGCTATGTTGTACCGAACTACACGATGTCGTTCACGTCAATAAAACAATTACCGAAGTTACAATTGATTGGGTATTGCTTGGTACTGGTTTGTTGGTTCCGTTACTGGTATTCTTCGACCCATAGACAATAACGAGATACGAGTCCATATATTCTGTCCCTGGTGACTGTGATCAGTGCTTCCGATTTATTAATATACAGTATGTATTAATCCAGAAAATCCTGACACTTGCAGCATGATTTCGGGGTAGCGAATGAACCACACACGTTAACCATATAAACGAGGGACGCTAACTAGTAATTTGTCTAGGGAAGTTATTCATGGTGATATTATAGATCCTGACAATGGAGTTTAGCATAATAACCATTGTTTTTAAACTGTTATCGTGATGTACATCTACAACAACAATATATCTGTTTTTGAACTTTCTATTATATTGATAAAGCTTTGGTTATTAATCTCTAGAATTTCAGTTCTTTGTTGTTAAATACATTCGAGTTTTCGTATTTTAATATTTTCCAGCTATGGGGTGAAGAGGATCAACGCCTGGAATACCTCAAAGTTGATGTACTCGGACTATCCTTTGTCATATTCTTCATGATTCTTCTACTCATACAGTTCTGTGGAATGATCATGCATCGTTGGGGTACACTGCTACACTTGTTAGCATTTACTGAATTAAGGTCGCCGTGGGGCAAAACAACATTAGAGGAAAACAGGGAGCAATTCTTAACCAGATTAAAAGAGAGTTATGAAGAAAAAATGCTTAGCAATAATGACAACTTCCAAGATCATAATGACAACATGAGAAAAACAAAACACGAAGAATTAAAAAAGCTGATCAGACATATTCAGGAAAAGGGGACAAAACCAATTGCTACACAAAATGAAAGCATGCTTCAATTGGCCGCAGACATTCACGGACACGGTGAAACTAGACGTTATACGAGAAGATTGCAAACCAAACCGGAGGTTGGAACCTTTAATTATCACCTTCAAAGGACGATCACTGGTGTCCGGAAACGGCAACGTCCACATATTCCACTTGGCAGTATAGATATACCAGATGTAGATTATTGAGAATTAAAGTGCGCATTTATCACAGCACTCTCATTTAATATAATATTTTATTCGTGATTTAATTTAACAAAGGAGAACATTGCAACCGCTAGATGTTTTCATATTTAGCACGTAAAAACGGTTTGTACACGGTGTGTGAACGATAATAATCTGGACGCTAACTGCTTGCGTACATTTGTGTGAACGATGGACGAACTTTGTGCGATAACAATCGTGGTGGGTGTACATTAAGACATAACATATATACGGTTAAGTGTTTATACATGTACAGTTGATTGAGTATGTTACTTAACTCTAGCTACATCTACAAGATTATCTTTCTATTTATATTTTCTTAAATTTAGAAATAGTGTTTTCAGTGTTTTAATAGATCCAAATCGGCCCATGGATAATTCCAACACATATAAACACAGTCCCATATACAGATAAGCATAGCCACTTTCTACATGCATCTTGACCGTAGTGTTCCTCACCAAGAGTACTTACGTAACTCGGCGAGGTGTGGAAATCCAGGTGAAAGGGAACTATATACAAATAGAAAGACAATTAACAAATACATGTACTTAACGTCCAGTTGTGTTTTCATGACTGTCATCCGGTATCACATATCAACTCTCTATTTCAAGCACATGCCTGGTAAAACTCCGATCATTGATCAAAATGTTATTTGCCTGTTTAGTTCTGTTACTTGGGTGTCAAACCCATTCTTGACGGTCACTGTAGTACTGAGCTACATGTACACGCATTGTAAAATTGAACACAATCTAAATCAAATATAAAACATATTCCTTATTTCACACGAGACTTCTGTTTTATTTTTCGTTCTGTTAAATTGATCAACAAATTGTACTACATGTATATCGCACATGTGTGCAGAGAGAAGCGCACAATGGGGAGATCGATTGTTAAATCGTAAAATTGTGCGCACCATGTGTGGACGATATGGGGTCAAACAACCTCATATCTCCTACTTCGGTGTAAGAACTTAGTGTTTCGTTGTTGTGATTAAGAACTTTCAAAAATATATTGAGACCATGGGCAGATATTTAAGGAAATCAGATGCCAAATATTTTGCTGGCAAAGCATATTGAGTATAAGAAGAAGATAATGCCTCACTTCTTTAGTTCCGTGAACCAAAAGCGCTTTAGAGTAATTTTACAAATTATATAGGGCGCTATAT
>NW_018483758.1:0-2543 GCF_002113885.1 Mizuhopecten yessoensis
TTGGAAGAGTTCAAATGTGTCTTTAGGGGTGAATGAGTTAAATGTACCTTAAGTACAATGTACATGTAGAATGTGTTAGCTTTTCATGGTGAAAAGCTGTTATCAGCGAAGGTCATGATTAAAATAGATTCCATAAGAGAAAAATACCATACAGGCTATGATGATGAATAGTGTAAGTTATTGCATGCTGTATTTAGAGACAATAAAAGCCATTACTAGTTTATGGTTATTTAGACTTAAAAGAACAAGATTTGAAGGGAAAATGTAAACTACAAATATTTTTAGTCTGCCCAAAAGGTATATTTGTGCAGGGCTTAATGACCAGACACTTTGCTAACCTCATTTACCATTAGATTCCCATCGCTGACTCTTCTAAAAGACCTGTCAGAATGTTATCTTTTGTCCGATGAATAACACATATTACAATGACATTTACAGAAATCTACCAATAATATAATGACATCATCAAGCATTATTGTCAATGGGAAAATGGCAGTGTGACCTTGACCTCTACGTGACACTATGTAAACCAGGAGGTCATATCATCTCTACCAACTTACCTCTTCTAGTTTCACATCATCAGCACTCTGCAAATGAAACGATGAAATTAGGGTAAATAACAGTGAAAGAAAATATTATAATTTTGAATTCAAATTTACAATACGACTATTGTGGCGTATGTATTAACTCTCTTAATTTTCATTAACTCATTATCTGACTGTTCCACATTGATAATAATTTAATCAGAGTTTATCTAGATTTCAGCAAACAGTTTAACACATTGAAAAATGATGTATACCTTAGAGTTTAGCCTACATTTGAAAGCATTGAAAACGAAACATAGTTAACTGTTGTGCATAGCCTTTCAAAATTAATACACTATAGGTGAATTGTTCCAATAATGAACAGATAATGTTTTGATACATGTTTACCAATCCAATATTATGTAATACATCACAAAAGAGTAGAAAGCGGTGTTTAGAAAGGTTTAGCCTACATGTGTGACCCTAGTGTGTTCGAAAGTTTCACAAAGAGTCAATGGACTATGGTCGTTAGTCAGAATACATATACACAGGCTAAAGATGCATTAAGTATCCCAAGCTACTGAGGTAGATTTCATTGTGACGTGACAAAGAATGCTGTGTTATCACATTGTGCACTGATGTGCTGTTATAGACATTAATTAAGATAATTAAGATAATGTAGGTTAGATAGCTACAAATTACATTGGTTAGAATAGCATACAGAAGTCAATATTAAGTGTGATGTCAATATTCTATCAGTTTTAGTTACAAAGCAGCAATAGTAAAGTTAAGTTTAAGCCAGATATTCTCGAAATACCTACTGTAGTCCAGTATTAAACCTGTGTTAGAAAAATTCTAGGAGGAATTTAAAAAGTATCGAGGAATGTCACTCACAGAGAACTGAAAAGACAAATCTCCCATTTCTTTTGTTTCAGTGCTATTTCATTGTGTATTGAAATGAATCTTTTTGTTATTGTTTCAATCTGGAGAATTTTTTTTTTCCTAAATGAAAATGACAATGAGAAACAGGTAGACCAACTCTAAAATTCAACATGGCAGTATTATATACGAGAGATTTTGCAAGTGTTCAGTGTGTTTGATGTGATTGTTGCACGCTTGCAAGGAATTCACTGCAGCTACGTGTCCATCTGCTTGTGTATGGGATGTGTTGACGCTGGTATATGATACGCCCTTAAGTTTTTTTTACTTATTTAATTCGGTTTTCATGTCACAATTCAGCGACTAAATTAGCCTATGACACTTGTTTCTATGACGCTATGTCGATTGCGTTGCCATGGTTACCTGGTCCTCCATTTCAGCATGGTTATGTTCCCCACCGTCCCCGTTGATGCTCAGTTTCACCTCGGACGAACGGACAGTCTAAGGACGATAACACTCATTATCAGGGACTTGGAATAAACAATTTTGATGGCAATGCGATTGAAACAGAAATTTCTATAAACCCATTGGCATTAATTTGATCTTTCAGGACAAATGCATGGTGAAGCCAGCTGATTGTACTTGACTATTTTTGTATCAATTTTTTTTCTTCCCTGTGTGATTATACCAGTAACATGGGCAGTTTTCTTTCAGCCATATTCAAGTTTCAAAAACTAAATAGATATTCTTGACAACTACCAAGTAATCTAACGACTCTTTTTAACAGTAATTTGTTAAATTTCAAAATTGAAAACATTTAAATTTAATAAGAAAAATTTAATCTAACATATATATGATTTTGTCATTTGCATAAAGATGGGTACCTGCAAGATTTCAATTTTTCTATTTTTGATTTGCTAAGAAGATAGTATGATATCAGAGTAATGGTCAAAATAAATCAACGTGTCACTTCAGTTTTAAGATATTTTTTCGTTAATCTAACAAGTGAATAGTGTGTATTTCTGACATGAAATAAAATCTGTTAGTTTTGTTAAGAAAACCTGAGGGAATGTTAAATCATTTTTATCTCATTCACCCTGAACTTTCATAATGAACTATTCCAACCTTTGAATTGGAAGA
>NW_018483759.1:0-2544 GCF_002113885.1 Mizuhopecten yessoensis
ATGACTAGACGATATATGGACTAGACCACCGCGTACCACAATTAGAATATCAAAGTCAGAAAACAGCTTTGTCTAAAAAAATCAAAAATCGAAACATATTGAATTGTTAAGTAAAAAAAATACTGTTCCGATAAGTATACAATCTACTGCATCTGTATTGTTAGATTTTCTATGACCAACTTTCAATGTAAACAAACAGGTGTCCCTTCGTATCCAGAATAGATATCATGTCTGTATTCAGGACAATTGCAATCTTCAGTAAAAACGACACCTTTACCTCGATAGACCTTATTTCCCATACAATAGAAAAACCCGATATGCCTAGACTAAGTTATGGCCTACCTTCCAAATACAAATATTGACACGACTCAGAACATGGAAGCTGACATGTTTACTTTGACTCATGGGAAATAAATATTTTACAGTTGTTCGTTTTACAGACACAATCGCTGTATCTTTGGATATCATTAACAATGAAAAAGAAAAAAAACATGATTGTCACGTAGAAAAATATGCTTCTTGGGTCCTGTCTTTTCATGTAATTAAAATTAATCATCGTGGAACGATTTTACATTAGCCAATCAATTTACGAGAAATTATTCAGTGCGTCATATCGGCCTTTGAACTGTGACCCAGAAATGAGTTACCTTTGGCCTTGACCACGGTTTGACGGTGTAATGGAAAATGTTTCCACAGCGGAAGAAACTTAAGGGTGTTTTAAACAAATATTAAGGCCTGTATACCAAAAGTAAGTATTTTATCTTTGTTCAGAGTATATAGTCTTTCATAAACTGTCTGATCTTTTATACATAGTTTTGTCGATATCGACATTTTGTCGTTATTGTGTAAGTGGGTTGGGTCGTCTCTCTACAGTACAACTTGTCGGCATAATACAGTATATTGGCGATAAACCATTTATTGATTTTCTTCAATTTCCCGCTTCTTATTTTCGGTTTTCGCGGACGATACAGACGCACGTTTTGTCATGATTGTGCATATAGGCACATTAGCCATGAATCAAACTGTTATGTCATCCTAGATATTTCGGAATCATCTGCAGCAGTCGTGCACCGGCTGGCTGGACTGATTCTTAGGTACACGAGTGGTCTCCCCTGATATAATGTTTGCACTGTTGCCAATGGGACGCCGTTTGTACTATACTGGTTATTCACTATTCAGTACGTTAAAGTATCCTTAAACTAATTTATTTCACTTCTTAGTCGACATTTAATTTAAAACAACCACACTGTACGTATACCTGTACTATTGGTCATACTCCACCATTTTTAATCCGTCAATGGCATTGTAAACAACATTGATTGGGATGGGAAATGTTTAACAGTACTGTCTGTAGTGAATGAAATAGCGTTTATAGGTGATCAATATTCAGTTGAAGATCAATATATGGTGACAATTAACTAGGTCGCTCAGTATAATGTGCATTGTACCAAAAATAAGTAGCTTTAGAAGTTCTCTGTTTATATCAGCATCACCATATTTTTAAAAAAAAATGAGCAAATGTACAATGTTAGGTAGCCCAAGTTTCCTCTAGCCCTGACAGATAGATGTCTGGTATGGGTATTAGACATCTATCTGTCAAAATGTCTAAGTCTGGTGTCCGGGCCAGAGGAACTCTGGGCCCGGGGTACAGTATCACTGACAACAAAGATGGTGCTCCTTCTTTTTCATCTGTGTTTTTTAATACTTATTTGTTTGGCCTCAAACCATTCCCTCGATAGGAAAAATGTCATTGACGAAAATAAAAAAGGAAATTTGATGAAAATGGCTTACAGACGTTTTGGTATTATAGTTATTTCTACTTACACTGATGTGTTTTTGGTACTTTCCAAAAGTTGTTTCCATATTTCATAACATTCTTTTAAATTTGTACGTGGTTTACTTTTGATGTCATTGTGTGTTGCCTATTAAAAACTAAATATCTTTAACCTACAATGTATAGACCATCTTTGCATAAAGTATATAGTCCAAGAAGTAAAATAATTTGGGCAGTTCATCTGCCCTTTTTATATGTAAAATAATCTTACTATCAAAGACAATGTACCAGATTGTTTGTAAGAAGTTGAAGCTATTAGATTTACAAATCTTAATTCATTGTATTTAATTAATTGAATTGAACAAAATATATATTCCAATTGTTCAGCTATTGTACTTGGAGTTCGGGAGTGTTATATTACAGTACCATATTAAAAAGGAATTGTCATCTCTATGAAATATCATAAGCTTGTCATAGTAGCAGTGACATCCAAACAGGTCACATAATTCTGACAATGACCAGCTAGGCGGACACATACAAAATAGAATTTAATTTGATTTAAACGTATAATTGTTCCAACGGAGGTACGTATTTGTTCTATGAATAAAATAGCTTGATATGTAATTTGTATATAACATATGAAGTTAGGAGGCACGGTAGTCTAGTGGTAGGATGCCGGGCTCGTGATGGAAGTGTTGCGGGTTCGAGGCACAGCACTGTGGCTCAAAGATATTTTACTCCGCTTGTTCCAGTCTACTCAGCTGTAAATG
>NW_018483760.1:0-2544 GCF_002113885.1 Mizuhopecten yessoensis
AGCACAAAATCCATGCTTGAGCATGAAAACGGTTTCATGAATACGAGCCCTGGTAACTACAAAGTCCCTAGACCTTGTAGTTACCTGGTCTTCATCTGGAATTCAGCGTTCCTTGGGATATAACTATAGGGACTTTCAAAACTTTGACTCACCTGGGCTTCTTCTGGGGTGCCAGCCTTTTCACTGAGCGTGTCCATCAGGGCAGGTAGAATCCTGGGAAGGTGTTTAGTGAGGGAATCGCCAGCCACAGACGACAATAGGGACAGAGCTTGTGTGTTCACGGGAGGGGTCACCAGCTACAAAACAAGGTCAAGGTCACATGAATCTCCAAGCGAAATCTGGAGTATTTAGGGTGTCAACTATTACCTCATGTAATTTTCTTCAATTTGGCCAGAATATTTTGGGACTTGCATTGTTAACAGTAAAATGCATTATATTAATGAGAAATATAGTTTCTTCTCTTTATGTCAATTTTCAGGTTCTTTCATCTGACCAAAACGCAGCCATGCTATTGATAAACAAATTGTCATTTTCAAAACCGGCCAACATTACCTCTATATGAGATAGTATTGTGAATATTAAGGAAAACCCCTAACTATATATTGATTTGGGTGTACACTCATTACTGATCAAAAAGTGTTTACAATACTATGGAAAACAAGAAATATGAACATTCTTATGCAAAGTCACATCAATGTCCTGGCATAAAACGCTGTCATGAACATTCAATTCTATAGCAAATCTAGGTTGTGTAGCAAAATGCTTAGGTCTATAAACATGTTTACTGGTTAGTAGAATAAAGGCGAAAAAGTGATACATTTTCAATTTTAAAGCAAAACACAAATTTATGGTTAATCTCGCATAAATCACTACGTAGCTATTTTACCTACTGTAAACCTGTTATAACTAACCCTGGGCAAATTAACTGTACTATAGATATGTGGAACAGTTTAACCTGTAATTCCTTACCAGTGAACAAAAAGCGAAACTATATTATAATCAAGATGCATGTTATACTTTACGGTAATTGAAACAATCTTAAGTTCTCCAACTTTTTCAGTTTCATTTTTCTCAAGACTTAGAAATGTCCATTTTTTAAAATTCTTATTCTGAAAGCAATCGTTTGAAAAGTATTCTCTTTTGTTAGTATAACCTGCAAAAATTGTTCAGCTATTTGTCAAAATTAAAAAAAAATCTATAAAATAATAAATAAAATAGGAAAGAGTAATCTCCCTTGATTTTAGATTTCAACGCATTTTCTGAAAATACTAAAAATCTTTATTTTGATCACTAGAAAAAAATACCAGAAATGCACTAGAATCTACAAAATAACACAACACATAATTAACTCAACAAGAAAACTGATATGCAACTCAACTTTATTCTTATGAAATGCAAAACATTTATATATGTTAATTGACAAAAGTCAAGAAAAAAATTCTATTGAATAAGTGTAGTATATATAGCACCCTACAAACCTTCAAGTATTGTGTGTGGCAGTAAGGCTTGCTTTAGGGGTAACACACAGAATACACTAGTTGTTCTATCTGCCCCTGGGAAGGTCTGAGACAAAAGTCATCAACCCTCGAGAAGGGGGCCTCCTGAACAGGAGGGTGGGACACCAGAAACAGGCTTGACCAGGTACCTCAGGCACAGGACCTCCTATGTGGAGGGATGCCATGTAACTGTGTTTCAGTTGGAAATAGCCCATGACTAGCTATGTAAGTTCAATTTGCAAGGTGGCCTAACAGGCCATAACTCGATTCAGACTACTCTACTGCCACATCTTCTTTTTGGCCTTTTTCAAAACCAGACGAAGAGAGATATACGATAGCGTTGTTTTCCTTTGAATTCAATATTTTGTGAACAATATATTTATTCCCTTCCATAAATATTTCCATGCCAATACATAAATCGGAAAGAAGATGAACTTTTAAATTTTGAATATCCTACCACTCGCTACATCCTAGTCTTGGTGTTGTATTTTTCAACATAATAGAAATTTTCATCACTTTTACGTAATTCCAATACATACCATTTTGCCGTTAAAAAAGAACGTTCATGGCACAAATATATAAATCACCTGAGAGAAGATAAATAGTAATCAATTGTGTGGTACAATTATGTATACCACTATTAAAAATCTCATTCTAATGAGGCAAAACCATATCAATGAACTACACCTCTAGTGATGTGGTCCCAATGGTGCAGTCTTCATCTTGCTTTATATTTTTTCATCTTGTTTTGAAAGTTTTGAAAGTTTTGACAGAAGTACTCACTTGTGGTACCAGGTAAGGCATTACTACACGACTCTTCACGGTCATCACTTGCTGTAGGCCGTCCAATGCCTGGTCGGACAGGTCCGGGTCACGCTGGCAATCAAAATACAAAATTGCTTTAAGAATCCAACAGAACAAATTTGAATTCTAAAAATATATTGATCTGCTTATGTTAATTCATTCTGTCCAGAAAATCATCTCCGACCTACATGATGATATCAGATAAGGGACACAACTCCTATGAATATTATTGAAATTAAAAAAA
>NW_018483761.1:0-2545 GCF_002113885.1 Mizuhopecten yessoensis
GGGCTCACTGACACTATTTCAGCAGACCTATACATTTATCCTATTCGAATTTTTCGAATTCACCACTATAGCTGTTACTTGTTACCTTTTCGTATGTTTTATTCCTTTTTACCCTGACAACTTTTGGATTATCTCACGATCATTTTAACTTTAAAGCACCAAAGTGGGCCTCCTGGAACCTGGGCGTGTTCATTTGCTTGCAATGCGCAGGGCTACACAGAAACCACTTGGGCACTCACATCAGCAAAATAAGATCCGTGCATCTGGACGCGTGGACCGAAGAACAGGTTGCCGTAAGTTAAAAAGTTCCTGTTCGTTTATATGCAAAATTGAGAACTTGAAATATGTGCCGCTGGTATTATTAAATTATGTGTGATCTTCGAGTTTACTATAACCGACACTATGGGGTTTGAATTATACAACTATGACATTCAAGAAATATTTGTATTGTAAATGTGTAATCTTACTATTGAACGAACATTGATATATTAGTAAAATGATCGAACATGGTAATTAGTAAAGAAGTAATGTAAAAACATATTTAATGTATTGTAGAATATGGAGCAGATGGGAAACATCAAAGCAAACGCAGTATATGAGGCTAATCTTCCTGAAGATTTTGAACGACCACAAGACAATGAGTATTCACCTAAAATGATGACCATATGTATGTTTGGTCTCGTGCGCCGCGACTAGCGTAGTCTCGGATAATATAGAGATGTATTATGTAGGTATAAAGAATGGTTGATATCGACATGGTTGTTTATCAACAGGGTTTGATATTGTCGACAGGGTGTTGTGTATGTATGAGTTATTATCAGTAAGCTTTTGTACTGGAGTGGTAGGCTATCGACAGGGTATGGTATGGTTCGCTTTTGACAATGTCTATTTACAGCGTTTGGAACTTCCATAGCTTATTATCACCAAGAGTCGGAATATATGTGACTTACTTTTAAAAAGGTCAGAGATAGCCAGCTACGGTTCGGTAAAATTGGGTACTAGTTCGTAGAAAATATCAAACCATAACTCTGAAAATCACGATCTAAACATGGAGTTTTGGACAATTATCACAGCCCCTGATCAATATTTATAAAATTTCCAAGTTGGTGTGGAAACAAGGAACAGCTCCTTAATAAATATACAGAGCTGACCGGAAGTCGTTTTTAATAGACATATACCAGCTTAGGAAGTACATGTCTACAAATGTAGCAGATGATTCCATCAGAACCCCAACAACGAATGGAGGAGAAACCAGCTCGTCCGGAAAGGTATTTGTAAGGATACCACAGGTCAGGCTCAAAACGTTATATATTAGTTATGTATACTCATTGATGATATTACATTTGGACAGTGATAGTTTAATCCACTATCACTGTTAACAGATTATTTCATCTTCATTTGTAACACGTTACCTCACAATCATATGTTAGTAAAGAAACAACACTTCGGTATAGACGCTCGACACGATTCAAAATAAAATCCCGCTGCTACATATTTATTAAGATTTCAAAAAAGTTCTATACACCAAGCAATGTGTTCATGCTAGGATAATTGTTTTTTATATTTTATATAGCATAATGAACATCTGGATATCGACTCAATATAATTACGTTAGTTGTTTTCCCAAATCAAGGCTAAATAATTTCCTTTATTGTTGTTGAATATAGGTTTAAAACATAGTCAATTGATTATTGAAATAAAAGTGTTAATTTCATTCTCTCTGGGTGATTAAGTAAACATTGCAATTCAATTTAACATGTATTTGTTAGGGCAATATTTGTTTCAATACTACCGATACGTATACACTTAACCATTTTTACCAATTTTTCATCAGGCTACCAAAGAAAGGGAATTTGCTGCTGTCCGTATAGCAAAATTACTGCAAGTGGACGGTAACAACCAGTGTGCTGATTGCGGTGAGCAAGGTAAGTGTTAGCTGTGGTATTAGGGATACCGTATCGAATGGAAGAAGGTAGTACCAAACCTACCCGTACGCCAAAAGTATTATACGAACTCACCATACTAAATATGTCTTAAATTAAGGTAAAAAAATAAAAAATCGTGATCAGTTTTCGCATTTGAAACTGTCAACAGTCGTAGTTATATATGCTATCTAAAATGAGCTTACTGACACTTTGTCATCCTACATATACGTAGACTTCTTACATCCATTTATAACCGACAGATCGGTCTCTCCATTACAGAGATGATTTCAACAATCCTAAGAACTTATTCTGTCCATTTATTACAGACAGACCGGTCTCTCTGTTACAGAGTCTATTTCAACAGTCCTAAATATTTATTCTGTCCAAATATTACCGACAGACCAGTGTCTCCATTACAGCATCAGTTCCAAGTCATAAAACCGCATTTTGTCCATTTACTTCTGACAAACTGATCTCTCCTTCTGTCTCTTTTCTGTTCTGTTTCACCAAAGGCAATAGAAAACTTGTATTAGTAGCAAACTTAATAGTTCTGAGAATATGCCCGGTTTTAGTACGCGCGCTCTCTCTCTCTCTCTCTCTCTCTCTCTCTCTCTCTCTCT
>NW_018483762.1:0-2547 GCF_002113885.1 Mizuhopecten yessoensis
GACTTCCCCGCCAGCTCCCTCGTCACCAGTCCAACGTGTTCCTTTTACACCAGTAAGATAAAAGATAAACTTGTTTTATAATTGCAGTAAAATAAATAAAACTTAATCTTACATTGATTGACGGATGTTGTAATTATCACTGAGTACTTGATGGTAAATATTTAAGTCGTTTTTTCCCTTAGGAAACTACATAGATGACTTTCAGAAAAAGTCACGGTCCACTATGACGTTTGGGAAGACCCTGGACTACACTGATGTGACGGCGGATGACTGTGCCAAGCTTTGCGTCACTACAGAGGCTACCAACTGTCAGAGCTTCGCCTTCTGTAATACAACTCAACTGTGTCGACTGACAAGTAATCGTCCTCTCAAGAAGGGTGGCAATGTCACGCATGACGTCTGTGACCTTTACATTAGTACGTATGAGATCGGCAGCCTCCATACTTGCGTGCTGTGGTAGCCATGTGTACAAAACCCAACTATAGATTTTGGTTGTAAAGCTAGCAACTAATGTTCTTCATAATCGTGCTTTACCTCCATATCAATAGTTTCGTAACAGGCGTGTTCCTGTATGTTTCAAACAAAGGGAGGTTTATTATTTTTATCTAGGAAACTCGTTATCTATCGTTTTTAACAACAATTGGTGAAAAGGATCCATTGCATGATATTCACTTCTTTATTCACAGGAAAGTACTTCTCAACCGGTCATTCGCAGGCTAGTTCAAACACGGGCTATAGTGCAGGTAAAACTATTCACATTGGTCAGCTTTTAACAGTTCATCCTGTAACTACAATACAATATGTTAATTAAGCATACTCCTTCTCATTGATTACTCTTTCTTTTAATACCTTCACGGCGATTGCTAGAGATAAAAACATCCAACCTCTTACATTGCGCTGGTAAAATGATTATTTCATAAATGAGATCCGCGTACCTTTCCTTTATTTGTAGTTCCAAGCATGATTTGAAATTTACCTTTTTGAAATTTACCTTCTTAGTTAAGCATAAGTGTTATGTCGGACAGATAATGACGTCACACACAGAGGTAGACTTATTGCGCCCTAAAGCATTACAATATATTTTAAGAAGACAAAAGTTTAAGTACTGACAAGGAGGACGTTAACAATTTGTGCACATTAATAAAACAGAACCATTTTAACACAGGCGCCATGGCTGGTGTAGGCATTGGACTGTTCCTTCCCGGTCTTCTGATTGGGGCCCTCGTTACATTCTACTTCCGGCGGAAACACGACCAGTCTCTGGAGGCACTGGACATGCAGCAGATAGTCAAAGACTGATATGATGTTTAGGCGGATTTTGATTTCATATATTCCATGAGACTTCTTCCGAATCACGTGATATCTAGTTCGAGAGAGCGTTTGACGCACGAGACGTGTGAAAGATTGTTATAGTCTCGTATTATGTGGAAAACGTTATGTTCCGAACCTCTAAATGGAAGTGAATACCTCATCATTCTTTTTCAAAATTTTCACTAAATGTTTTGTTTGTATTTTTTCTATAACATCGATATATCAAACACATAGTGTCAGACAGAATGTTTCAGTTTCAAAAAACATTTGGGAAAGAATCACTTTTGATAAATGACATTTCTATTTTCGGTGTTATTTTTCATAAACGCTTACATGATATTTAATGCAAAGATGTATATGTATTGAGACTGAACGTCTCAGTTCCATTTCAGGTGTACTTTAAATCAACATTTAAAATGTCAGTTTGAAAGTAAAAAAAAGTCTTTTTGGGAAGAATATATATTCGAACATTATATTGACACTTTCTATAAAACAACCTACAGAATACTTGATTTTATCGTAAAAATACTAATATCATTCCGTTTGTTTAAAAAAATCATATGAATTCAGCTTTAAAATGATACAAACGATTTTGGTTTCTATATGCAATGTTTTTAATCAGTGTATAAACATTTACTTGTAATATTTGGTACATTAAAATTTTATTTAGAAAGTTATTTTTTTTTTTATCTCGACCACATATTTTCAAGCAGATATTAGAAGAATACAACCGTTGTATTTAGACATTATTGGCATTAATAAGTTTCATTCCAGTATTATTCATTGTTTCTAATACTTATCTATTTCTGTAACATGTTCAGTGCTGTTTGTGTTCACTGTTGACGTAAGATGCTGTCAGCCCTATGTCTCTCATGTAAAACGTGCAATATGTCTTTTCATCAAGACAATGAGTCCAACGCTTGTTCAGGCAAGCGTTAGATCCTTGGTAGATGCTTCAATATTTATTTCTACGTTGTTTCACGGTCATTTTCATTAATAGTTGTGTTTGTTTAACATACAAAACTGTTTACTATTGATATAGACTGTTGTGTCATCTTTTAAAGCAGCTACGTCAAATACTTTTGTTTTGTTTGTTTGTGTTTTACGTCCTATTACCAGCTATGGCCATTCAGGGACGAGTGAGCACTATAAAATCGGCACAAACACGAATATATCGCAGCCCCCCCAAATTAAACACGCATACACTACACGCATGCATCTTGCACACAGGGGAGG
>NW_018483763.1:0-2549 GCF_002113885.1 Mizuhopecten yessoensis
GGTCAGTCTGAGATTGAAAGTACATTGAAAAATTCAGAACCAATTTTGGAGGCAGACAACCATTACATGAATAACGAGGACTATCTACCTATGGATGGTGAAAGTGCTGAGGACTATTTACCAATGAAAAATCTATCGGAAGATGACGAATACGTATTGCCAGAAATCAAAGATAACTACTCATACTTAGCATCACTCCAAAGACAAACTAGTTCAATGAAAACTAATTTTGCTTGTGTCAAAGCTACACAAAATACGGTTACGTCACTTCCGGATGCATATGATGCTTCCGGTCGCTCCGGTGAAAGTCAGAAGACAAGTCCGTATAGTTCGGGATCCACCAGCGAGTGTAACGTTAAACAATGCCCTAGTGAGTGTGTTTCGGAGGATGAGTACTATCTGCCGATGACTACAAAGGCATCTTTTGTTAACGAGGACTATTACAATTGTAGTCGTCTGAAAGAAGACGACGACGATTACCTTCCCATTGATGAACATACACTACCTTGTGGGTGTGGAAAAACAAGACAACACTCCTCACAAGATTCGGATTACGCCAACTATCGGCCGAGCGCTGGACACGTGGACGAACGCTGAGGCTGTGTGACAGAGCTTGTGTCTATGTCAAACGTGATAAAAAGCCACAATTGGGATTCCGAAAAGTGATCCCTTGATGTAGGTAGTCTTTCTTGTCTGTCTCTTCCCTCGTTCCTGGAAACAATATCTGGATTAAAAAACAATGGTTTGATATAATGGTAAAATCAGATAAGTGATAGACCAGATCTGGATATTCTAGCGTAACGATATTTGGAAACAGACGTGTTCTTCTTACCGTGGCTGTCGCGCCATTATTATGACGAGGACTGTAGGGAATTTGTATACTCCATATCAAATGCACCTTCCTGTACTCACAAGCCGGAATACTTATCACAGGTGTTTTAACCTTTTTCTATTGTAAAGGAAGTATTATTAGAAGATCAACATTTGCAATAAGGACTGTATACGCAGAAAGGATACAAACTTTAGAAGTTTTGAAAATGAACCTGACTGAATTTTCTAGTCAGATGCAAAAATAACTTTTTTGGTGGCCCAAAAATGCTTGACATCGTTGGAGAGATGTTTTACTTTACTTTCACTTACCTATAGCTGCTAAGCAAAATCAAATTGCATTTCGCAGGCACGGTTTCATCCCAAATATCAAACGCCGTTTGAATGCTCTAAGGAATACGATACCGCCAACACCGATAGGTAAGCTCGAAGGGCCCGTATGAATAGTTCAGATCTTATTGGTTGCGCTTTTTGGACTATTAGCGATTTCACAACGAAGAGTCGTCATCAAAGAACGAGAGGCTTCAAGAAGAAATAAGAATTTTTTCATCTGAAAATTGATTTTCCGGCGTTAATGCGTCATACTCTCGTCTGTTGATGATTCAAAACATCGTAATGGCAAGTTTTGTGATAAATGCAAATTATGCCTGTGTTAAGAGAATACCCCTTTCTTGGAAAAAGAAGGCCAACGAAAGAAAAGATATTTATCATTCCAACGATGCCAAGCATTTGTGTATACACACCAGAAATGCACTTCCTTTTTGCATTGAAAGAGTAAGGTGGGGGTCCATCTTTAACTTTAATTAGACTCGACAGACTGTGTCCATTTCACTGCCAATACCGCCTTTTTCAGATATTTCGATTGATAATAGACACTTGTAACGACGACTGTGACACTGACTTTCACAATGATGAGTGTTATGTTACCCGTTACTGGTTCGTTTTGCTTCAGTATCAAAGGTAATTAAATTTGCCTTCATTGTGTGTACTCCTTGTGGAAGCTCCTCACAAAGCGAGAGTGTAAAGTGAGGGTGTTGCACTAGAATATGGAATCATGTGGTAAGTAGGTGCAGGAAGGGAATAAAAGACAACGTATCAATAAATATGTGTTCGTATATTATTAACGGGGAGGAGGAACACGAGGAGGGGCAGTGTTGAAAGAAAGTACGCGACACTGTGGACTATTCCAGATAGGGGGGAGATTCCGAATTGACTCGCTCTAGGTTTTGGATTTTAAGCAAAAGGGTTCGTTTTCAGGAATTTCAGACCTTTAATACACAAAAGGGTATGCTTATATTACAAGTATTACATTTCAGAAATCGATGTGATTTTAATGAGATTTTACATTCAGCTGCTATATGAAGCCACTTTAGTAGGGGACACCGGGGCAAGATCGGTCAATTTTTATTCAAGTCGTTCTGAGCTGTATGTACACCATTTTGAAGAGAAAAATCCACGCCTTTCATAGAATTATAAGAAAAGAGCAAATCCATCCGTACTTGAAGAATTATTTAGCTTTTTCTGTCGGAACTTCAGATGACTAAACGTGCCGCACCCAACCCGAGGCAAAAATATCAAGATTCTGGCCTAACTTTCCCCGCTCTGCCCTACGTATACGTACATGTATGCTAATTTAACGCTTAAGGATTCACACAACCAGGGACGTATAGTGTCCCTGCTATATGTTATTACCAAACATTTTAGCTAATAACTTTAATATT
>NW_018483764.1:0-2549 GCF_002113885.1 Mizuhopecten yessoensis
TATGCATTTGATTGACGCTTTCATACAGATATAACATAAAAACACATTGATATGTAAAACTTTTGATGTTGAACATGTTAATAGAACTCATATTTGCTTCGATATCTGATTAGATACTCATTTTGAAATTTGAATATTAACCTCTGGTTACTTGTTAAAGTAATAATACCCTGGATTTGTTTGATCGTTATTTATTTTGAATTTGTGTAAATGGTAGTTAAATATGTATATTTATATTTTAGACTACAAAAAACATGACTCACCTTATTAAATGTTAATATGAGAAATAACTACTTGCTGATTCGACAAATAAGAACACAGATATTGTAATATACATGCATAGTTATACATATTGTCATTTTGGCGTTAGCGTAAGTGTTTATATTTACATAGTGCCCTTCAAGGCTTGTAAAAAAAGTAGAAACAGATGTCTAGATCGCTAAACACTTCTGTTTGCACCTGTTTTTGGATTTACCTGTTATCCTCATTTAGCATATCCTCATATACAAGTAATCTATCAATGACATAATGATTTTGATATTACCCCCAGTATATTTGTAAGTGTGCTGATATAAGGGTTCGAACATTGATGAATAGAACTGAAAATAATCTATTTCATAAGTCTTTATCTTTTTATTTAATTTTAGACCTAACATACTCCATCGTAAGTTAAGAGGAAAATAAAATTATATTATTTAATAATATCAGGATTTTGAAGTTTAACATAGAGGTTCCCGAGGGTTCAAACATTGCTGTTTGACATTCAAAACAAATTTGTTTCACACTTTTTTAAATTTCTTTCTCACCTGTTTTAAATTTGACTTGTTTTTCGAATGTTCTTCAACTTGCCAAGCTTTGCTGTCGATCAAAACAGTTCTTGTTCTACCGATTAGTTAAAATATTGTTGATATGTTTGAAATACTAGCTGCTCGTGTACTTCTATGTATCGTGTCATGTCTCGTGAAACAGTACAATGAAGTGTAGTAGTTTTGCTATTTTTATATCTTTATGTGTAAATATGTTATTGTCCCCAGCAAAATAGAACATGTAAGTGACTAATAACTATAAATGAACATAGCTACAAATATTATCACCAAAACTAAAATGGAAACACGTGACAGATATGTTCGTTATATAATTCCGTTCCTTTAAATCAAATTAACTTGTCATTTTGTTAACCATGTCTATCCATGTGTAGATGTAAAACCTGAAGCATGGAAGCACAAGTCAAAGTATCCGATAAACAGAACCTGGCAAGTAATATGCATCCGCTTTGGGGCATGAATACACGAAGGAAACATTATAAACCATTCAATGAATAGCATCGGGTGCATACTATAAACGCCATCACAAAAATGAGTACACAAACTTATTTAGGTTGCTGACCAAGTGCTCCAAAACCCAGGCAGTCCAAAACTCAACTCTACATGTGGTGAGCTGGAGAAATAAAATACTTGAAAATGAAAATAAAAGGGTATTTTTCTTTATTAACGAGAACCTATACATATCTAGGTCAAATCTTAGCAATTACAAGTTCAGATTGAGTGAGAACTATGGTAGTGACAAAGAACATCGATATTTATATCACACAAGGAAGTAATGAAATGGTAGGTGCCTTCTTTAAAACATGCTCATGCATTATATTTTTCGTCGAATTTCATTTCGCGAAGCCCTGTGCTTTTTCGCACCTCAGACAGAGATATCCCACGTCATACCCCGTGCTAGATTTGTTTTCTATCTCGTCTGATCTGTCTGTTACCTTTACGTGACATTTCGCGGAATATTTACACAGCGATGTAAACGTACTTCACAATATTCTGTTTTGTCATTATATGTAGTATTGTTACATTTCTGATGTAGATAAAATATAATCTAAACTGTCAAAGGCGTTGTTTTCGTTGCAAGGACGGGTACATTTTTTTCACGCGGAAGAATAATATCTGTTTGAGGCCCAAGACGTGATCACAAGTCAGTATTTATAGAATTAAGTGTGACATGAAAATTACAACAGGCAAAGTAAGAAGTGATGTTTCTATCACAAAAGCGAACGTTAAAAGTTAGGAAATTGCCAGTTTCTCATACAGCATAGTAGGAACCCGTCCGTCTTTGTTGGTTACACACATATATATATAGTTAAAGATGGAGGTGAGAGACTGATGAATGAGAGTGTTCTTTGTCCTTGATTTCATATATCAGATCGTTAAGACGACACCTTGTCAATATACTTGAAATGAAAATGATGTGGACAGATGTTGTTACCTGTTCTTTCTGATATGTTGCTATATATGTAACATTAATAAAAGGCACGAAATAATTATAAAGTGATGCTTCCATTCATACCAACGCATTGCATGTATTGACCATATATAATCCACAAAAATATATTGATGTCATACATGTAACATCAAATAAGAGAATGACATTATAATGCACATGAAATCACAGGACACTCTAATCGTGCACCAATCGTTAGATTGCCGTCAAAGGGCATCGAATTCAACGACGTAAACAGGTTAGAAATAAAAGTATAACCTAACATAAGACTATCG
>NW_018483765.1:0-2549 GCF_002113885.1 Mizuhopecten yessoensis
TACATCCTTGCCACTGATTGGTTGATATAAAGTCCGCTTCTTTTGAATTTCCAGTTTACATGGATAATTTAAATCCAACTTAGTACAATGAACATGATGTTCAAGATCAAGATTGTAATGGCAATATCTTTCGTGCTGATACGTAACCAAAATGACTGGCTCTGCCTCAATTTTCTTTTCAAATTAAATTTTCTTAGCATCAGCACGGACTTAGATAATCTACTTACGTGTCATCAGTAACCATTTTAAGTTTTATTGATATTTTATATCTAAATGAGAATCATCAGACCACGCCAGCAAATAAACAAGAAATCCTTTGGAGTCAGTTGCGTGTGTTTATTTTTTCAAATAAATAGATTTAACACGTAAAGAAGAAATGTAGAATAATATTAACTATAAGATATCAGACACCCCATCCCCCCGCCCCACCCAAACCCCAAAACAAAAACAAAAACAAAAAAACAACATACACAGTAGATATGTCACAATTGTTACTTTTTTTAAAGTTCTCTGCATCTGTAGTCTAAATTGCCAGTTGTATTTACACTCCTTATAAAGTACAATATTTTTTGAGGAGCAAATATATTATATAATCGACTTTCCCTTATTGCTGAAACATATTGTTTATTGCGTAGTAACATGTTCTTAAAATATGAATAAATTCAATAATTGAACATTTTCAGACATTATCATTACAAAATATGTAATATTTCCGGTAGAGCAAATGGGGCAACATTTTTCCACAACTCATCCACTTTAAATATAAAGGGAGGTAACTGGAATTACAAGAATCGACGGTACTATTACTGTAGACTGACCTTATTCATGTATCAAGGAATCTTTGCTATATTGGTCTATCAAGAAAACATTTAAAAGTTTTTGCGTTAGCTTGTTAGGTCGGTGAGCTATGGTGATTTTTAAAGGACACTAAAAATAACAATTTATTGATTATGCATATAAATAAAACATCTCAAAATGTAAATAGTATAATGTGGAGGTGTACATAGTTACATACAAACTGGTGATTATACATTCAAAATAGATCTACATTGAGCATTCAAAGATACTTCTTTCTTTAAAGTGAATGCTCTTTTCTACATGTACATACAAAATGTATTTCACACACACACACACAAAAAAACCAATAATTTTACCAGGAGTTTCACCTGTGACAAAATAATAGCTACACGTTTTGTAATAGTCTGTCTAGAGGTCAGACAAAATTTGTCTTAACACCAGGACTCTACCGGTAGTAGCATGCTGGGGGTCAAACAATCTAGACCTCACAATTGTCTGAGGCTGAAAACAAGCATAGTTGCAACTATTGCAGCATTTGAACCGTACATACATTATTAAATCATTTAGATATGTAAAAAAACTTTGCTTAATAATACAGTATGCCATAATAAAAATTGTTTTTATAATCGTGTTTATCACCCACACCTCGCCGAACTCGCATCATATTCACATTTTCCTGAAGTATACATGCTGTTTAGATTCTTTCCAAACGAATTCCACATTATAAAACCTGTACAGTGTCTTTTAGAATTGCTAATTTGGACATTTGACATTAAACAAAACAACAAGTTTATTATGAGGCATTTTGTCATGCCAGTTTAAACATTATTAAAGGAAAAAAAGTAATTGTAAAGTTAGCATATGGTCTTAATTTAGCAATATCATATAACTCAGATTGTCTTACCTGTTACCTGATAATACATAAAACATAAAACATATTATCTTACACTTAAATTAAGCTTAGGACTCTTTGAAATGGAAATACTCAGCATTTACCCATACTAGTATACTTAAATAAAATGATTGCAACAATCTATAACAAGCTTATAGTGACTTCTTCAGGACATTTTACTGAAATGCATTGTGAGCAATATTTTGCATTGGTCCATCAACTATAAGTTGAATTAATGAAAGTGGAGACTGAAATGAAAATTTAGCAAGATTCAATATGAAGATGACATTCTTTATCTTAACACAATTATAAAGGCAGATACCAAAATAACATAGGTAAAAAAAATCAAAACAAAGATACAAAAGTACACACAGTACCCTTTTTTTAACCTTTTTAGCCAAGCAGCTAACTTTTTCACAAGTTAAGATAAGATCTTTCATTTTGGTTTTTACCTTATACCGAGTTATGACTGATATTGATGATAATTCCTAATGGTATAATACAATTCATTTGAACTGATATAGTTATGGAATTGTTTCTGCTACAGTATGTTACCTACAGAACGCGAGATGCTATCCACTAACAAGACAGGTCAACATCCAACATCAATAACAACAACAATAATAGGAGAAAGATGTACAATGGTGTTCCTCACACTTTTTTTCAAACAGTCTAAATGTCTAAAGCTGGAGAGTAGCAAACATGTTACTTCCATCTAATAACAATAATAATTTGAGGTTCTTATATACGCTTTATCACAAACTAGTTCACTGGTCGTCTCAAAGCGGTTCACAAATTATTAACCGTGGTTCATAGGCCCTTTTCAACCAGCCAATATCTTTCTCAACTCCCTGGGGAG
>NW_018483766.1:0-2549 GCF_002113885.1 Mizuhopecten yessoensis
TAAGTCTATATAGATTACAGATAAAATGTTCACAATGTTGAAATGATCCTGTTTCAGCTTTAAATCTATATAGATTACAGATAAATTGTTCACAATGTTGAAATGTTCCTGTTTTAGCTTTAATTACAGATAAATTGAATATTAGATTTCAGACCTATTGCTTACAAATATGTCCACACCACAATCACTTTAAATGGTCAAAATGAAAACAACTCCACCCAATAAAAAGGTGCACTTTTACAGTATCTGATGCATCCAAAGGCTACACATGACAGGTCGGACTGTACAAAATAAAAACACCTTTTGTAAAAATTCCAAAACAAAATTCCAAAGCAAAAGCAAAGATATATGACTATCATGTTGTTTTTCCGCCAAAGATGATGAATGACACTTGATTTAACCAGGTGATGAATGACACTTGATTTAACCAGGTGATGAATGACATTGACTGATTCAAGTCACTACATCTCATATTGGAATGTGATGATGATGGGATAATGCCCTACCATCAGACTTTTCATTTCATAGAACAAAACATAATTACAGGTCACACGTAAAATACCTGTGGACAGATGTCATAGACAGAGAAACAAGTGTAATATATTGAGTAATGAGATCATTTTTACGTACCTGAACATTCATTCCATTTAACTAATGAGCACTGACATAACTAGTACATTCGCACCTGTACACACACAAACCACTGCAGCATACACACTTACAACTGGAATACACACAAATAGAATATACATGAACACACACACAATACAAACATGTGATGACAACACACCATTCTGACAAATGAGCCTGTGTAATAATACAGGTGCCCTATCACTTTAGAAGTTTATTTCTCCGACAAATAGTACTCAATTTGGGTACAATATATATATTTATTTTACAGAGTGATTTGATTTAAAAGGCATCAAAATCGATCAATTATTTTCTCTTGCAAATATATTTAAGAAAATGACAAGAAACTAATTAAAGCCAGAAGAAAAATGGAAATCTCAACTTATTTTAAATTTAAAAAGTCCTAGATGCAAATTTCAAGTATGTTAATGTCTATGAAGATTTACTCATTATGTAGGTTACTTTTTGTTCTATCTGCTTTGATAACCTGATTCTACTGTTATATTGATCTTGTGACACCTTTGATACTTCATATCCACAACAGTACGTAATGGAAAATACACAAACAGGAAATATATTTCCTCTGGAATATAACCCTTAGTTAAGATAATTTTCATCAGTTGATTGTATTGACCTCAATCGAGGTATATGTTTATTACATGTATTCAGCTCTATCATCCATTCTCTACAGCTACAAGTCTGAATTTTATCATCAACACATAACATTTATTTATTAAGTCTTTTTTTGAACAAACTAAAAGGTGTTTACATGTAGGATGCAGAAAATTGTTAATTTCAAGATTGATCTGCTATTGAAAAATTATTTATGGCGTCAATTTTCAACCAAATAACATGATTTACACCTCTATTGAAATCACTTTTATACATAGCTTTTATTACTGTACTAAGTACATATCAGTTCAAACCATAAATATAAATAGAGAAATATGATCCTGATTTTTTATATAATATCAAAATATGTAGGTATTAATGAAGCACTTCAGAAGCCAACATAATAGCCAAGTTACAATGTATACAGCAGTGAAGCACCAATTATAGTAATTAATGTTTTTACTTTTCTGCATCTTTCACAAAGCTTCAAAAGCAAATGCACATTTTACCGAGTAAAATGATTAAAACAGCACCAACAAGTCTAGATCAGTGTCCTTAATTATCTTTTACTGCTCAACTTTTTATCAAATAATTAATATCAATTAAATCAGTGTTGATATTTGATAATTAAGTATTTTCGAATAACATACAAAAATATGTGATATTTCTTCTCAATCACTGATATTTTTGGAGATGGTGAAATTAATAACCAACTAATGACTGTTACTTGTATTATAAAGTGAAATATTCCTTATTTTCTATCTTCTTATATTATGAAACAGTAATGTCAATTATCTTTATACATCTGGAGGGTCTTGTGTGAATTTTGGCAACTATTTAATAGACATTTATATAAATATAAAAGTTCTTCAAAAAATTATAATACAGATTCAACTTTAGATGCGACATCAGGTGAATGTTTTTGCCCTTTTGTCATTTCATAAGGAAAAAATCAGCACAATATGCATCATTGGCCCCCAGAAAATTTTAAATGGTGAAAAATTGAGGAATTTCATTTTAAAAAAAATTAGATGATACTTCCACTAAAAATGTTACAAATTAAGTTCTGTATGTACCCATATCATTGTAAGGATGAATGTTACCTTAAAGAAATATAAATCTCCTTTCTGGAAGAGTTCCATAAAAATATCTGTATATCTAATGGGATCAATAATTTGCATGATGTTTTAAAATTGATGATACATTTGAAAATGAATAAAGAGTTCAAGCATTTGTAACACTAAAACGATCCTGGTCTATCACAGGATAATACTGGAAACTTATTAACTTATTCGAAAAACTCTTAA
>NW_018483767.1:0-2551 GCF_002113885.1 Mizuhopecten yessoensis
TTAAAAAGGAATTTTAATTTCTATACAATTACTGGATATTACGGTTAATATAAAGCAAACTATCAGTATTGTAATTTTGAAAAAGGCCGATCCAGGACAAAAATTGGTCCAGTGTGCTTACCCTTAAAAACGAAAACTTTGTTGGTATCAAGTTAAGTGATTTTTTTCCCTGACTCAGGCATCACGTTTTTCATAAAACAAAACCCATTTTACTTACAACTTCTTTTACATTTTTGTTTTAAAAGCCTTATTCCAAAATTCTCATTTATATTTTGGTCCGTTTTTTACCGTTTTCTTTTCTTTTTAGCGGAATCAGCAAGAAAAAGTGATTTTCACCAAGTGACCGCAAAACAGCACAATAACAACAAGCAATGAGGTATACTTGTCGGACAGGCTGTGGATAACTGACAGCTAATAGAAGTAACAGTACTTGTAGATTTAAATTAAGATATATTCAAATGTTGTGCATACAGTGGATAATCTGCGCGCTTCATTAAACAGTTGAAATCACAGGCTTACGACGTCATGCAGTGCATTTAGAAAGTAGACAGATGATTCAATTTATGTCTGTAAAATAAACTGTTAATCCTACATAACTTTAATCCTCCTTAAACCTGCCATTTAATGTATTCTGTAATCCTCATACATGTAGCAAACCGAATTAAAACGTTTCTAACTAAAATCACACATAATCTACGCTTCTGTATCACAGTTATATAATATGCACAATAAACACGGCTTTAGATTCATATAAAGAGATTTTATACTACATTACGTAGGTAGCTGTATTTCATACAGGAATAATTGGCAGGCTACAACGGGTAGCTGGATTTCATATATAGGACCGCAACGGGTAGCTGGATTTCATATATAGGACCGGAATGGGAAGCTGGATTTCATAAATAGGACCGGAATGGGAAGCTGGATTTTATATATATGACTGCGATAGGGCACTGTATTTCATATATAAGACTACAATGAGTCACCGTTTTTCATATCTAAGACTGCAATTGGTCGCTGGATTGCATACGCTTTAAGAAATAGATGGATTTTATGGTATATAATAGTTATCTAGATTTCAAACACTCAAAGAAATAGCTGGATTTCACGGGAAATAATTGACAGCTGGATTTCATAAGGAAATTTTCATACTGAAATATTAAGACATATTTTATATGTACATGGGCAATTCACAGACTTCTATGGGTTGTTGGATTTCATACAAACATAATAGTAATTTAAACTACAACGGACAACCGGATTTTAGAGGGAGTTTACAGTCCACACAATGAATACTGTTGCTGGATTTCATGTACAGAAACACAACGAATCACCCTTACATCTTAACGGGTGTAGAGGATAACAACGTACGGGAAAGTTACTACGTTTGAACTGTCTTCCAAAATTAACTTTAAATCAAACCTAACTATGCATTCGTGATAAACTTTCTAGTACTCTGACCAAGGGGATTCCATGAAGTATTGATAACAAGTTACATTGTAAAAGACTTAAACATTTTTGTTAAAACATCTGAAAAAATTGCCTGCATTCGTCACTAACAGGTAAATGTAATCAGGTTATATATTTTTTATATGCATATTACTGGCAATGTTTTTGGCGTCTTTAAGCAAAAAGCATGTTATTTAAACTATTAAGTAAATAGCTATTGCATATCTTAACGATGAATTACATACGTTAATACAACTTTTCATGAACTGTACGCCACATTTAGTAGTTGTTAAGGCGTAAATAAGTTATTCAAGCTAACTGCATTTTCCTGTTAGGTTTAATACATGCTTAGTTTCAACGTTTCTATACAGTTATATAGTAGGAGGAAAACGTGTGGATATTGATAACGTATATAGAATAACTAAACAATAGTGTATACAATGTAAAATGTTATACAAATAAATACCATGTTACAAGATGGCAGTGTTGTAAGGATAGAAGGAGAACGCAAAACAGCCTACAATGACCTTTCGTTACAATTATACATTAACCAACGAGGAAAACTTTCTACACAGTTCCCATGGTAATATAATACCTGGTCCCCACATAACATTAAAACGCAACAATTTCTATACAAAATGGACAACAATCGATTCTCTACACACTTCCAGTAATATCGTTATAGGTATTTACAACAACGTATCGGGGACTAACATCTACAAACAATCAGGTCCGGAATCAATGATGATCACTATAACAGGAATGTAACGATGGATATCACTAAATACTCCAGGAATCAGTATGAAATACAGACATGTAGTTATCTTAAATGTACTGTAGCTGTGTTAGCATTCAACCCAGCTGTAATGAAGTCTAAAAGCTAATAATCTTTATCGTTCAATTGCACGAATTGATCGTTATGTTACTATAAGCTAGTCGACATTTACTTTCCTACCAAATCGCACTGAAAATATCAGGAATGAAAGTTCAGGTGGAAATCTGTCATGATTTTAATAGATTTCCAATATAATCATACGTACTTATATTACATAATATAAATCCAATGGTTTAATTATCATGGTCCACAGTTGCAATACAACAG
>NW_018483768.1:0-2551 GCF_002113885.1 Mizuhopecten yessoensis
GACCTAAGAACAAGGTTGTGATAAAGCGGTATATAAGAACCTCGATTTATTATAAATATTATTAACTTTCGATTTTTTTTTATGGACACAAGTAAGTGAGAACGGTCTTCATATCTGTATATGCGGCAACGATCTTTTGATCGAAGTTAAACGCTGACCAGTTTAGTTTCTTCCCATACTTTAATCACACACATCTATTATCATGCATACAGTACATTAGTACGTTTGATGACGCGATTGGTGACGCCACAGGTAGGATTTTCCTTATTCATTCGCCAGTGGTCAGGTAAAGCGAAGCGGATTTGAGTTTAAAAGTGAGTTGGAAAATTGAAGTCGTTTCCTGAAAATAATGTATATATATTTGATTATATCCCTTTTTGGTAATTGATGAGTGTTAATATCACACATAAATCCTTTGCCAAAAGTACCAAAATGTACGGAGTCGTAGGTGTACTGAAGATTTCAGGGTAATCATTTAGTTGTGAGATGAGTAAATCTGGTGTTAATCTATACAATATACCAGTTAAGAACGACGTTCTCTCAGTATCCCTAAATGTACAAGAATGACATTCACAGTCAATGTCTAATTAATTTCTATAATTTTAACTATGTAGAGGAACTGTTATAAGGATGCTATTATTATCTGTCATACATACAAACCTATTTTCCACCACCAATATTAACTTCTACCGTTATTTTTAAAGATATTTATAAGTTATTTACATACATTATACCTTTAGCTGAAGACAGCTTTCAAGTTATTCTCAATTTATTTTTGTAGACCTTTAAAGATATAAGGACAAGTTAACTAGTATATTTGGACACATTAGCATACATGTACAGTATAGTAGATAGCAAAATTATTTAAAGAACACTTATTCATGACCAGGTTCGATAGTTTGCGAAAGGATATTTAAAACATAGTTTTTACCGATCATAGAACATTCCCTGGACTATTGATTTTGATTTTGATTTTCAGATACCTTTAGATAAATTCGATTTTCCAACCATCCTCTTTTGTAGCAGTAGGACAGTAAAGATAGGTATTTGTGGACAAGTTAGCATACATGCACTAGGTAGCGATATCATGTCAACAACAGTTGAACACGATCTGGTATGTGTGTCAGATATTCCATTCTTTGTTCCGTCCAGCGTTTTGAGATCACATAGCATTTTTGCCTTGTAAACTTGTGTATAAAAGACCAGGATGTCATACACACGCGACAAGGAGAATTAATATTCGTTTGTATCCTTGTTATGTGTCGATTCCATGCTTTATAGAATTAATTTAGTTTTCCTTGATAAATGTGCAAGAAACATAAACCTGGCAAGGGTATTTGGTACATTATCTAGGGTTTCAGATTAACTCACACCATTACAACTGTCCAGTTAAGTAACACTGACTTAACCAATGCGCTGAAATGTTGGTTAGACGACGAACGTCCCGCAATAGCTATTCTTGTGCCTTTTGGTCTCTGATCAAAGTCCAGAAAATAAAACCCGATGCATTATCTGGCTAACAGGGAACATAAAGACGCAATGGGAACGTATCTGAAAAGAAACTGCAAACATTGTTTGGAAAAGTATATATTCTTTATAAATATGATATAAAATGTACGATTTAAGATTTAAGATTAATACATTTAAGATTTAAATTTAAGATATATTCATTCGCTTTGTAATATCTGTATTTCTGTTTATTGATAATTTTAAGTTAACAAGTACTGTAAATGTCTGGTAGGGATTATATTGTCTTACACAGCAAGTAATTTCAGAAAGAGAGGTCAAGGGTTAAGATCAACGTCATCGTTACGTTATTTTGGTACTTGGCACACAGCCAATCTAAGATGTGTCCATGTACAGTTACTACTATGTGTTTTGGTATAGTATAGGTGTCCCATAGGTCTCGGACAAGCTATGTCATATGATGAGGTCAAGGTTGACACCACGGTGACCTTACTTTACTACTCAATACACAACATGCATGTAGGAGGGATAGCTAGTATTTAAATCTTAATTAACAGAAACACTAAAGCATTCGTGTTCAGATAGATGCAGAATATACTTTTGACATATTACAAAATGTCATTTTGTAATTTCTTGTTTGTGTCATCCTCTTGAATATGTACAGTTGTAAATGCAATATGCTGGCAGCAAGCACATACATGTACTCGGTAAACAACCAAAACGACACTCCAGAATCAAATTCACTCATCAATTCACGATTTGTTTTGATTTCAATGCAGCAATATTCGATGATCTTTTTAGAAGTTTCATTTAATTTGAGTAAATACGTAAACAAAAACAAAAATTGAGTTGGAAAAGTGAAAGTTACATTTGAGATATGTAAACCAAAGAGTGCTGTAGACCTAGAAACCAAATAAATATTAATAAAATCTGAGGCACACCTCGGAACGATTTGTATAACTGTTCTACCGTACAAATCAAAGAGTTATCTATCTTTCATTGTCCTATTTTGGAATCAAATCGTTTGTAAACAATAACACGTTCTTTTATATCTATCGGCCGAGTAGCTACCTGCATATATCAT
>NW_018483769.1:0-2551 GCF_002113885.1 Mizuhopecten yessoensis
CTAGCTAGATAGTGCGTGATATCAAATGTTGTATGTTATTATTATTATAAACGTGTTTTTTTTTTGTTTTTTTTAGCGACAACAACTCCTAGATAACATGGACAAAGGTATCATGGACCAGGAGGTAGATTTTATCAGTATCGTAGACACAGAGAAGGAAACCAATGTTAAGGCATTCAAAGAGGACGATATAAACACGGCTCACCTATAACTTGACAATTTGCGTCAAAACATTATCTTTTGACATCCCTTTCTTTGAAGAGAATTACACGTCCTCTGATGACCTTAAGTATAATAAACGGACTTTCATTTGAAAAAAAAATTGAAATGTGTTTCCCATTTATTGACAATGTTCGGACAAAATCGGTATTATATCATCTCAAATTGGATGTCAATACAGATACTGGCATTTCTGTGGCTCTTTACATATGTATGAGTGGTTTGAAAAACTGAATTCGACAAATGAAAAAAGCAAAGAACAACAACACCATATTTGACGATAAAATGACCTGTATTTGTTGATGGATTGTGACGAATAATGATTAAGCATAATGTGCATATTCAGAAGCGCAGTGGATGTGTTGTAAAAATTATCAAAGCTGTTCGTTGTGGATGTAAATAACAAAATAGAATACACTGGATATTTTTGTAGCTTAGCACTGATGAATGTTGTGTAGTTTGGACAAAGGGAGATAATTAAGATAATAGCACCAAAGTGTCGTGTGATTGAAATTTGCAAAGGCTTTTGTCATAGACATATATGGCCTGTAAGCACTTTGTCTTGTTAAGTATACATTAATTATCAATAGATTACTCAACCACGTGGTATATACAAAATGTTAATGTTGCCGTACAACATCCCGTCCAAATGATATTTTGATTTATGTATTTTTAGGTACATACATTGAGCTAATAGAAAAAAGCTTAAACAGGCTTCCATCCCGAAGTTGGTTGTCGTTTCCCTTGAAGTGAAACTCTCTTATTTTCTTCAAATAATAAATACTTCTTTTTATACCATATTCTGATATTCGACGCGATAAACGTTACAAACTCAATGTAAAATTGACTTTCATATCATCACTCTGGTTGTAACGTCCATAAAAATTCGCAAACGTGTATCTTCGGCAGAACGCACTGCATTTTTTTCTAGACATGTATGAAGAATACCATTCTTATGAAAGTTGTGTAAGATCTGAATTTTTGTTGTACAACTCCACTGCCTGTGTAGACATTTTTGAAGTTGGTGAGTTATTAAAATTCCCATGTAACTCGGGGACCAAATAAAAAAAGTCTTAACTGCAATCCCTTTATCTACCCTCAAAAAATCTCGTCCTTATCCCACCGCCATGCCTGTAAATTGCATCGATGCTATACACATTAAAATTGTTGATATTTTTCCATTGGAATTCGCATAAGATATTGCACGGAAGATATCAGATAAGCAATGGCCACGCATACTGTCATAGAGGAACCAAAACCACACAGCACCATTGAGTACGGGGTCAGCTGATGCTCCGGGCTCACCTCCAGAAAGTGAATGCGATTCTTTGCACTCATAGCAGCAGACTCCTGACCAATATGTGTCCATATAAGGGCGGCTGCGAAGACAAAGATAGTAGATTTAATAAGATAAAATAGTTCTTGTTACATCCTACCTGAAAGGTTTAAAAAGTATTATACAAAAAATTGGTTTTATCAATTGACGTACCCATCTTAAACTCGAATATCTTTATGCACGGTATTGACACATGTCCAATGTTCGGGCTTTTGTTCATTTATCAATAACGGACGTCTGGTTACTCATGTACGTATCAGCTTTTTCGCGTTTTGAAACCAGAATGGGATTAGATTTATGATTTAACAGTGTTCTATGAACATTATTATGACGCCAATTTACTGTATCTGTGCTTACTTGTGCTTTCGTTTTTTTTCAAATTAGCCAATATATCTATAACTACATTCAACCTGGATCCTTTGAAAAATGGACATGTTAACCAAGTGCAAAACAGTCTCCTTGTTATTCTAAACAAATCAAATATGTTTCCGATGAAATAGGATGATTACGTAAAAGACTCACGTTTTAATAAATCAGGCATAAAATACCTAAATGACTTATAAGAATTTCCTGAACAGGTAGTAGTCAGTACAATCACGAGGTAATTTCGTTATCTCTCTTATGGTATGCAGTTATGTGAATGTCGGCAGGTAATTGTCTTCGTTCGAGGATGGCTTGTCGGGATTTTGACAACGTATAATTAGCAAATTACAGGTTATTAATCACGGTTTTATGTATTAGTTCGCAATATTGCTAAACTGTACATGTATGTTTTTTCACTTCAATTTGATATTTTCTAAACTTTTTTAGCCTGCATTGATATTTTCTTTTTTAAATCATTTAGTTATTCCTTTCACTTTCGTAACAATTGATAAATCATTAATACAGATATTATACGGGACAAAATGTGGATGTGAACTGTTGCTACTGTTTCAAGGGTAAATCATAACGGTTCTGCATATTCCGTCTTTGCGTATTGCAGAGTTATCTTCTCTT
>NW_018483770.1:0-2552 GCF_002113885.1 Mizuhopecten yessoensis
TTTACCCAACTTGATCTGGCATATATGATTGGATAGTAGAATTATCCCACTCCAGGCACGGGACGTGTCCACACGTTTGTACGGAACTCCGTTAACAGTTGGAACAAATACGGAGTGAATCATGCATAAACCATGAACACAGGAGCAGATTAAATGATGCTGTCCCTTCCGATGTACGTACTCCGTCTCTTAGACACTTATACAAGTCATAAACACAGCGACATGGACGTGGTTATCTCGCACACGTTGACAGGACTGCCAGTCAGCTGAGCCAATATGTCTGCCATCTCCACTGAACTGAGACTCCGCATGAAACAGAGACAAAAAAATTAATAACAGTAATAGCATGATCTTTGTTGGAGAATTGTTGTATGTTTGACTGAGGATTTGGACATGAAGTACACGCTGAGAGGCAAGCGACGAGAGGCAAGCAACGCCTAGACTTCCAAGAGTCGTCCTGACCTCAACAAAACAGACTTAACAAAGTGAAGCCTGATTGGGCCATTCACCTGACCAGTACCAGGTGTCTACAAAACAAACCCTAATGTGACCATGCAAAGGTGTCATCAGCATTTCTTCATTCAGAGACAGAGTCGGGAGTTGATCATAGAAACATATCAGAAGAACAGAACTTTTCAGAGATATCGGTAGGATATAGCACTGTTTAGAGATATCGGGAGGATAAGATGATAAAGAGATATCATTTAGAGATTTAAGAACCAGGATTAGATCATTCATTGAACAGATAAGCATAGGACCATTCAGAGACACCAGAAGGATTGGATCATACAGAGGTGTTTTGAGTAATAGCCACCTCCCTCAAACGGATTCTGGAACCTTAAAATACATGTACATTTAATATATATATATGATTTACTTATAGTGGTGGGGTCTCGTGTGACCTTGAAATCTCTTAATACATAAATAAAAGATATTTTATGTTAAACAGTTATATTTTAATGGCCCATAACTTTATCCACCTAGCTGTTTCAAAATTGTCTTTTTTGTTCAAAATTCTGGAAAAACTGATTGCCCTATGACTTGAGAAATCTTGATGACTATCTTCTTTACAGCAATAATCTGTGGGGCCCCGTCGGCCAAGTGGTTAAAGCGTGTGACCATCTATGATCACTTGCCCTCCACTACTGGGTCGTGGGTTCAAGGATTATGTGGGGCAGATGCCAGGAACTGGCCGTAGGTTGTTGATTTTTCTCGGGACTCGGGCTTTCCTCCACCACTAGAACCAGTACCGTGGCACGTCCTCAAATGACAATAGCTGTGAATAGGACGTAAAACATAAACAAACATACAAACAAGAATTTGCTTACCATTCATGTTACTCAACAGAGAGTGTTCTTTTGAGAGTCGATGACAATGCTCTGACTGGTGATGACAACTGATCTCCAGTTCTAGTGCTAATCTGAAACTTTCTGCTGCATGTGATGTCATTGATGGTGACATGTGGTTCAAATGCCTGAAATATACATATCTGGTGTATCTGCTGATGTACTTTACTGTTTGACTGAACAAGAGGCCACGTTGTCTCTGGTGACAAAAGTCTTGACAATCAGGAAATAGATTCAATCACGACAGGCGAAGGAGCAAGTAGTTCCTGTAGTTTATTATAAGTGTCGACCGCTTTCGCCCCTACTGGGGGCTTCTTCAGGACAAAATCACAGGATATTTCTACCCCTGAAGTCTTGACAATGACCTTTCCTCAAAAATATGCCCTTGGACCAAGAATTTGTTATCTTTACACAAAATGATTGGAGACATTTGTCATCATACAATCTTTCTCATTACCATTGATCTGTCCGACCGCACGTACACCTGTAAGATACTGCTCAATACATCGGTGACATTTAGCTTGGTCCGTATGAGAATGTATGGAATAGCTGGTCCAAGGTTGAAATATCTCAGAGAGTACAAAATGCAGCTTCCTTTAATCTTGTATGTACACCGAAAGGGGACCACATACTTAATCCCCCGTCCTGAAGTCCTCGTACTCATACATATACATAGTACAAACTTCTTTCGTATGTATTCAAGGACGTTGGTGAAAATTCCTTGATTTTGTCTTTAAGAACTTGTGCTACCATATATGCCAACAATTCAGGTCACAGTCTGTTCCAAAAACATGCATCATCACTCACTGAAGCTGATGTTTTAATAAATTAGATTTTTTAACCAATTTAGTGTTACAGAATTGCCTCCCCACCTGCAGACATGTATATTGTTAGCTGTTTTAAGAGGTTTTTGAAAACCTTTTTCGTTAAGCATCCCTGTACCACTCCCAAAGATTATACCTATGCTTTGGAAAGTGTATTTTCCGGCATGTCTTTTTAAGCTTTGTTAAAACATACCTGGAAAGGGAACCTTACCTCGGTGATCTGTGTAAAAAAAAACAATAAAAATGCAATGAACAATATATAATCAACAACAGCTGTTCTGATATCTTCAATAAGATTCATCAGTTTATAAATATGTGATATCAAAGTTTTACTTTATACTCAAACAATGTACATACCAAACGTGTCGCAATGTTTCAAGAC
>NW_018483771.1:0-2555 GCF_002113885.1 Mizuhopecten yessoensis
GTGAACGATGTATGCACGGTGTGCGCACGATATTTGTGGTGCGTTGTGGGATCACACAACTGTAATACTTGAAAAAGCATTATCGATGCGGCAATAAGCAACCCTACATGTAACACTTTTCTTCAAAATTTTGCATGTAAAATAGAACTTTCGAATAAATTGAGATGTTCCGAATAAGATGTAAGGCAATGGTCTGGATTAGGTTATAGGAAGCAGGCTTGAATATTAGACAAGAGCGTTGGAAAGACGGATAAGTTCGTTTGTGCCATTAGCATTTGCTATTCATTATCAGTATGATAATGATGTTACCTTGATAGAACGAAAAGAACACCAATGGGGTCATGTTTGTTTATAATTAAATGCAATCCGACAGCCTGTAATCAGAACAAAATTCCTCGTATACGACTTCAGGGCATTCCGTCAATTGATAACTGTTTACACACATATTAACATTTGATGGATAACTGTGCTGGAGCCCAGAATATTCATCTCCTGCTGGTGAAAAACAACAAGTGTTATATAGCATTTAGCCTTCGGACTCGTACAATGTAACACTTGTTGATTAATACTCCACAATGTTTGAGCAGAAGTTATTTATCACCAATTGTCATATGGGAGAAGGCCGAATAACACCTGTTTAGTAAACACAAGTTAGGGTCAAATATGATGAACCGGAGAAGAGCAACCCATGAGACACTAACTTCATCAATTCATCTTGTTCAAACACAACGGTGTGTGCTGTTCGCTGCCACGGTTTGCGTTTTTTAAGGAGTCAGTGACGCGCATTTAATTTTGTGAATGACATGATCTGAGTATAATGAATTGTGCAGTGTGGAGAGGTAGCTCAATGGAATAGTCTATATATAATATTTCCTCAAATATATATCTACGGTAAGATGTAATAATATCTGTTTCCCACAGCCCTTATCTATTGCACCACTTACTATTGCACAACGCACTATGGCACATCGTTTTGAACGATAGCTTTTCTTCTTCTCCGTACAATCTGGATATTCGGAAACGCTCTTCGGTGAACTTTCCTGTAGACTACCAAACAAGAAAACAGGTGACCGATTGTCAATGCATACTTTACATGGCCAGCAGAAGACATGGCGGAGGGATCTGTTTCCGAGTCATCAGAAATGATTGAACGGGGTTGACTTCTCATCAAAGAACACAAAACATGTCATAAAGGATTGCGTTTGCATTCTACGTGAATATGCGGTTTTGGGGTTGATTTGGGTTGTTTAAAAGTATTTAATGCCTCTTTTTGTACATGAAAATGGTATGTTACGTAGTTAAACGATCCATTGCCCCAATTCACTTCTAAAAGTATGGGGACACCAAAGCCTCGATTCACATAATATCTGTCAGAAAAATCGCTCAGCTGAAGCTGTGGAAATGTACGCAATAACGCTAAGGATATTCCAATTTTGTTTAATGGAATGCTAAATGGCGTTTGTATGCCTGAGAGTGTCAGCAATTGGTATGACTGCCCATCATTTGATGATGCCATCAGTGAGGTTCACATAGTTACAGGAGAAATCTTTAATTTTACTTTACCTGTCTAAATGTGTTTCTAGTTACGACAGTAGATGATACATGAAAGCAATGCGTTAACAACGTTAATGTGGTAATTTAGAAACATTGAACATATCTTCGTCGGCTTACCTTACCAACGACACACGTGACGGCTGCGATTGTTTGTCACTTGTCTAAAGAAGACGTCTCCAGACTGGCAGTGGATATTTGCTATATCACACATGCAGCATATTGAATGTATTATTTCTCATTAACACTAATCCATAATTTATATAAAGATATACAATATCATATAAGTTTGTTGTGTACATTAAATGCATGTACAGGAAGTAAACAATGTATGTCTGTCTGTATTTATTAAGTCCCATAGCCCTCACATGGCCTGTACATAAGCACATCATATGCAAACATAAAATGTTACATAAGCCGGTATTGATGAGTAACAGAATAAAAACAATTAGAAATAACATTGTACGAACATTAAATTACGATCGTAAATTTGTGGTATACATATTTCGTGTTGCTTGCTTAATCAAAGCTAAATGAGTTATCCAGATATTCAGATATAGGCAGAGATAAAGACGAACAGTTTGGTTTACTACCAGTATTTCCTCAATGGCCCGCTGAGACATGTACCGGTATAGTTTTGCGGAGATTTGGATAACAGTTTTTGTTGGCTAATATTATTACCTAAATGTCCCAGACAGCACCATAATCGTGCTGGTGAATAACCTACAAGATCGGATGAAATAAGATTAACTTTTTATACAGTTTTTCTGAGGAGATACGGGCTTTGCCCCTATCTGTTGGTCTTCCTCAATTTGTTTAGATGTAGTTGTTTGAAACATGCATGCTCATTGGACGTCACTTGGCATGTTTAAATTTCAATTGTAAATATATATGGTTTGGGTGTTTTCCCAGCGATATGACACGCAAGTTCCTTTTGCATTGGTGTACATGCCAAGCTGTACCTGTGATACAGGAATGTTAAGTTGTTCCCTACATATAGCTCA
>NW_018483772.1:0-2555 GCF_002113885.1 Mizuhopecten yessoensis
ATGCATGGAAGAGTCTACTTAAGTTACATAGGGGTGAAAGGGTTACTTTTGCCCTTCAGATTTAGTTCTATGTATTTTATGTTGTTTTCTAATGTTCGCTGTTATGATAAATTTGCCCTGATTACGGAGAGTGAAAATTACACTGCAGCGAAATTTTCCTGTATACAGTATATACATGTATCATAATCCTTATCTGCTGAAAGACATTTTTACTAGATTTAAAATTTAAATCTGCCACTGTAGTACAGATTGGTAAAACTTATTTATGGATTTGAAATTGATAGGAAGATTATCTTTAAAATAGTTGGAAGAAGTAACTTCAGTATGAATTTCCTGGTAATATACTTGATCAAGACAAAAGGTTTGTTATACAACTTGGACTGTAAGGAAGGTGTCAATTCTTTTTGACTTCAACATTAAAATAACAAAAAAGGCTAAATAAAATGTCATTAAATATTCCGCCGGAGAGCATATACTTCTTATGTCGGATTCCACCGAGGAAAGACAATACTTCAGTGTCTCAATGTTATATAACCATCCTGTGATTTTTACCTATATGCTGTACCAATATTGTGGTGCTTTATTTTCTTACGGATATATTTTATTGAATGGTTTAGGTTATAAGTGGTGTTTTTGATTGTGTGATGAGATCAGTGTATATACAATGTAGATATAAGTTTGTATAACTGCCTGTATAAGCTGTTATATGTTTACTTGCTTTTTTGTGAGTTATATTAATTCCTTTTTACTCATGGTTTATGCTACAAAAGTAACATTTTAATTTCATCTCCAAGGACAACGGAACCTGAAAATATAGGAGTGTAATCGGGATCCACCGTGTCAGTGAACAAATCAATCTCTTCTTATGGAGTTTAACATTCCTGAGAAAATTATTGTTTTTGTGCAATGAATATATACATGCATTTACCCATTTTAAATTCATCTCATTCAAGGAAGAAGTGGTAGAGACATCATTTAATTTTGTAATTGTTGAACTGTTTGTTAGGTTTTTATGTTTATGACAGTTACGATAACAGGGCAGGAATGTTCTGCAAGTTGTATGCCTTCTCTGATGATTGGTGACATGAAATTGACATTATGTTGATATTTACATTGTGTGGTTTGCACTTCAGTGATGTAATCACGTCGATCTCAAAATCCATTCCTTGTTTATCAAGTACTTCTGTTTGTCCAGAATTTTCGATAAGTACATTTACCAAGCCAATACATAACCTTTGACATTATAATTCATTGTATCATTCACTAATGTATATTATATGTCAACCGTGACAGTGTGTTTGAAGAAGGAAATTCAATATTGCCCGATGTTCCTTAGGTCACTGTTGCTGAAAATTAAATGGCGGGTGGGTGTCTGGGTCAGACAAGTGTTAATAATTAGTTATAGTACTGTTCAAAATACACTGTAGTGCTTTTTCTGACCATTTGACGGAAAAGGAAAAGTGCAACATAACCAGAATCAGGAAATCCAAGATGGCCAGCTGTCAAAATCAAAGATACTAAAAATAGAACAGGAAGGATACTGTCAAAACTACTTTTCTGGCCCTATGGACTTGTTTGTGTTTGTTTAGATTGGAAAAGGAACTTGGACAACATCCAACATTTATAACTTTATATTTCCTAGAATCAGGAAATCCAAGATGGCCACCGTCCATTGCTTCTGATTGGCTGAAATATATATATGGCTATATTTTATGTTCTGTTAACACAATTTTGTTCATACTTGGTGGTAAATGGTACTTACAGGATAGTTGATCATATGGTGAATAAGAAAGCATTATTAGGATCACATAAAACAAGATGGCTGCCATGGATATGATTGGCTACAATGTCTACCTTAGAGCTTGTAACTTGTGTTCTTCTGTTTTAATTTAGTTCATACTTAGTGGTAAATAGTATTTGTAGAATTACAAATGTGTTGAACTTTTCATTACCAATAATATTAAAAAATCCAAAATATCACTGTGGCTTTTGCTTGGTGATTCTAGTCGATATAATTATTTGGTCAGGCACATGTCTAGTTGATATAATTATTTGGTCAGGCACACGGCAAGGCCCTTCCTGACCTGTCAGTGCTGTAGTTTGTTTTTATATGTATGCTCATTTTTCACTGTTTATTTTCACATGTTAGTGCAATATACGTAAGAGATTCAGCCAAATTAGTTTGTACTGTTGATTGTATTAAACAAAATCGCATTGATCAAGATATGTAATAAAAAAAACCATGTATTTGTAAATTCTTATTCAACTCCTATTTACACAAAGGAATCTTAATCACTGCCTCACAAGGCATTAGACCTTTGACAAATTGGACGTTACTGTCCAATTTTTTAATAGCACACATATGGAGTGCTCCGTCACTTACTGATATACACACACTCCCTCAACCACCCACCCACACTTGTACACATATCTTGATCACCCAGACACATCCATACCCTCAGCAACCCCCAAATGTACACAAACACTCATACATGTACACACATACCCTCAGCCACCCACACATGTAAACACACACCTTGATTACCCAGACATAC
>NW_018483773.1:0-2557 GCF_002113885.1 Mizuhopecten yessoensis
ACGTGGCTAACACCGAACATTAAAACATTTGGTTGCACGTGGCTAACACTGAACATTAAAACATTGCTGTGTACGTGGTTAACACCGAAAATTAAAACATTTCTTTGTACGTGCTAACACCGAAAATTGAAACATTTCTTTGTACGGGCTAACCACGGAATTTTGTACCGATGACATTATTTGAAAACTCCAAACATCGAAAGAAAGTACAAACGAACTGTTCGTGTTTTACAGTAAAATAATCTCTATAAATACGAAGTAAATAAGCTTTTATTTAGTAAGTCAATACAAAACGCCAAAAAAAGGAAATATTTTTCTACATCATATTTCCTTTTCATTACTTTGAGACTCGTCCCTTTTAGCAAGGTTAAAATATCAAATGCGTTTCGAAACATATGTTCATGCAGAGAACTACAGAGAAAGGGCAAAGTGTCTACAGAACCCTTTATTACGCCACATACTTACAGGGTTTTAATACAGCAAATATGTGAGTATATACATATGATAACCTTAGCACACACATAGATAATCTTATATGAAAAAGGAACACATTTTATAGATAAGGCTTATTGACGAACGTAACAACAAAAACAGACTAATTTCCCATGCTCAAAGGAATCATTAGGGTTTCGCTCCAACACATAATGTGATATTCGAAATAACTTAAATGCAAAAATCTTAACTTACGTAATAGCGGAAAGAAATGGAATCACTTTGTAGTGCATACACATTTTTGGTATTTATTTATAATGAACATGTTTAGGCTTTGGAGCTGGATATACATATATAACACTGTATGATGTGATAACCTAAAAATCCGATAAATACACACGTCAAACGCAATGAAGGAAGTTATCGGCGAAAATCGTGATGACATAGAAGCACAGACATCGATGCACCAGCCAAACGTTGCAGAACCAAAAAGCATTGTAAACTATAACGCAATATAATACATTACGTACTGTACTTTGTTGACAATTAAGTAGGTCATAACGAAGGGGAACAACTTTTTGTTTGTATATATTTCTAAACAACGAGATGAAGTTATCTCTCTTCTAACGTGTTAGCATGTATCCGTAATTAGCAATCCGTGCCTTGTGAAACGTAATCATAAAAAATCATGAAGAGCGATACATCTTTAAATGTCTCTGTATGTATATCAAAACTACAAAAATGCTGACAAACATTTTTTAACTTGGAGCAATTTCTGGAGATTTAACGAGGTGTTAGTCTGAATTAATTTATCCCGGAGACAAGAATGTATTCCTTTCGTAAACATTCATGTATGTTAGTGAATTGCTCGAAGCCTTAATAAATATACAATATATCACTGGTTCGATTAAAAAACACTATTGTATAATTACAATAAAATTTCATTCCATTCATCAAAGCTTCTTTGTTTGCACTTGATTATATGTGTTGCAGAATTATACGGTCAGTAAAGCTAAACTACAGTGTAGTGCTACTTACCGTCACAGCACACAATAATATATGTCATAGACCAACAACAAAATTACAATTTATTGTCATTTCTTGATTTCAATATCAGGGGAAATAAGTACCAAACGGGGTTATTTGGACACTAAGTACCTTACACACACGTCTGTCACTCACATGTTGTGTATCCACAAAGCAGGATTATTTCGGTCATCTTCGTTTTTGTTTTAAAGAAAAAATCAAGAATGTCCAAATCATTACAGTCCACTTACTAGATAGATAGTCCCAAAGTGTCTGTTGCCTGGAGTATCTATGTTCCGTCGTTATAACGTATTATTTTCGCTCTCGTAGTCGTTAATCCAAAAATGTCGACAAATCCCAATTCGATAAGACAGCATGTCTCAACACACTGATATCACATCACTAAAAAAATTCGTTGGCATGGTTTGAAATCCGGCAAATGCGATATAAAGTATTTAGTTAAAAGCTTTGAAATCCGGCAAAAGTGATATCCAGTATTTAATTAAAAGCTAAATACAGAAACACGGTTATACTACAAGAATAATAGGATATATAACTCCTCACTGGGATCAATTGAAATGTAGCTTCTCTAGAATAGCTTACTTCCTCAAGTTTGTTGGGTAAGAAAAGTTGACAAATTGTAGACTGATAGTCAGCCATTAAAAAGATAGTATACAGAAGTATGAAAAACGTAATTAGAGCTCAAACTCGATGAAAGTCGGAATAGGCCCGCTTATCGTCCAGCTTAGTAGCAAGCCTTCCCTGTTGCGAAAAGCGGCTGAAGTAAAAGAGTCTATGTTGTCCTTGATTTCAAAATCTGGAGGGAACATATGATCGATGTGGTCAACGAATTTTTTATATTTTTTATATCTAACACTAGCTTTATCGATTATGAGTTCGAGTTATGATTTGGGGACAATTTCGCATTCTATTTTTTTTAAATTTTCAATATGAACGTAAAGCACTCAAATGTGATTCCGTCTACAAGAACTGATAATAAATACTGTACAATATGCCAAAATTAAATTTAACTGCATTATACAGCAGCTTTGTGCTTTTAAGACTCATCGGAGATGCCAGGGGCCTAAAAGTTAAAAAA
>NW_018483774.1:0-2558 GCF_002113885.1 Mizuhopecten yessoensis
AATCAGTGTAAGGCTGCCATACCTGTGTGTGTTCTATATAGCTGTCGTTACCAGTATATGGCGGCCATACATGTTCCTGTGTATGTTCTATTTAGCTGTTGTTATCTCTGTAAAGCGGCCATACCTGTGTGTGTTCTATATGCCTGTTGTAAGGTGGCCATACCTGTATTTAGTTTTTGTAGGCGGCCATACCTGTGTTTTATCTATATATCTTTAGTAATCAGAATTAGACGGCCATAACCATGTGTGTTCCATATAGCTGTTGTTATCTGTGTTGGGCGGACAAAAAAACTACCTGTTTTATTCTCTTTTTTGTTTCAATGATAAATTTAAGCCTGCTACAAATATCTGACCAGGGCACCCAGGTGACCGTATCGGGCTGTATTGGAAACGATCAAGCAGATTGTGTATATTTTAAAGTAAGGTCAGAACACTAGCGAGGAGTTTTTAATGGCTCAGTTGGGCTAAATATACATGATGTTCAAAGCGTATACAGATTGGATACCCAGATCACCCGCGCTAGAACACGTGCTGGCACGGCCCGGCGGTGCGCGTGTGTGGTGCAGGGGTTGGCAGACCCGACTTGGCATGAATGCTAGTGTAGCACCTGTTGTGTAGCGCTAGGCGCGCGATCGATCACCGCCCGTGGGCTATGTGTGACATGCTCCTTTCCCTCCCCAGCCCCGAGGATGGGAGGGGAGGTGGGGGTTACCCCGTCGACAGGTGGTCGTGTCCTGTGTTAACACTTGTTTAGCAGCTCTGGACCCCACTGAAGTATTTTAAGACATGAAACATTCCATGAAACCTCCGTATTCATTTGTCTTGTACTTTGAATTGCTTCTACGACGAAATCCAGATTGCTTGAACAGAAGCCAAGACAAAAACGTTGGACGACTGTTTTCCTTGTACACAATGGGAACAGATGTACACTAAAGTGAACGTATAATTCTGTTTGACTGCTACCAGCAGCTGGGAGAATCGCTAGCGTTTCGGGTGCCAATTCTACTTGAGACACAATGATATTACCACGACTAATTTTACCCGTACTTGATGGGTTCTGCAGCCTTTACCATCCCATTCTTCACGTACTTTTTCTGCGATGCTGTCAAGCCGTGTGGAACTCTTGTAGGTGGTACGGTATACAAGAAACCTTCAAACGAGCTCTTGAACGTAAAACAAGAAGATGTTTATACTTTATATATTTAAGTAGCAGGGATTTGGCGTAAATCAAACAGATTTTAATCGTCTCCTTTCCGTTCTTGTAACAGATATACAATCGGCAGCAATAAGAAATCAGAAGTTCTGTTTAACACACAATTTGATTGCGTGTCAGAGAAACAATATTGATTACGTTTCACACACAGCCTGCTACGTTTATCACTGCTTATGTTTTTGATGGCGTTAGCGTGTATTGTTTTTTCCCACACCTACACGACTAATTACACTTCATTAGAGAAGTGGCAGTATCCCAATCTCTAATAAACTTACACCAAAAGCACTTGGCATGGCCCTCCTACGTCACACCACCTGTGCCAGGTATCATCCGGACACAATACCTAACGAGCATGTCGGAAACTTATTTAGAATGTCGGTGTAGCTGTAACATATTGGTATTGTCAACAAAAACAAAAGCGACTAAACTACTATAGTAACCAGTGCGATACGCTTGTAAGTCAGACGGCGGAGACGATCTGGTCAGCGAAGGTGTGATTTGAACATTAACTTGTGAGCTGAATAATGATTGGCGATTCCTCTGATTGTCTGAGGGGTGATGGGAAATTCCACTGTTTGTCCGAGGTGTAATGGGAGATTTGATTGGTTGTCCGGGATGTACATGCAGTGGTTGCCTGCCTAAGGTGCGGTAGGAGGGTCCACTGTTTGCCCGGGATGAAACGGGAGATTCCGCTCTTGCCCAGGGTGTATTTGAAAGACCACTGGTTGATGAGGGGTGATGGGAGATTCCACTGATTGCCCGGGGTGTAATGGAAGATTTCACTTATGAACTTAGGTGTGAACGAATATTCCACTGGTTTACTGAGAGGTGATTGCGAGGGTTATACCACTAGTGGACCTAGGTATATGTGCCATTCCACTGGTGGACTCATGAAGGGATTTCTCACTGATGGACCGAAGAATGATAGAAGATGCCATTAACCGCCAATGTGTTATGGAAGGTCTAATGGAATATTCCACTCGTGATTTTGGGTGTTATATGAAGCTACAATGGCATATTCTACTGGCGGACTAAGGCGTGTGATAGAGCATATTTCACTGTGCGGCAGAAGTGAATGGTAGATTCCCCCGATATGACTGAGGCATGATGGGATATTCCATTACTTGGCGCATGAGCAGATTTTGAATATGTAATCCGAGTGAAAAGGAGTACTTGGAGGACTTTGCTGTATTTGCCTGTGATCTTTATCTAAGATTTTGTTAAATCTAAACAAAGAATTCGTAAAGGACCCCGTACATTTTTTCATTAGCATCAGGTCTGTAGGCGATAGATTATAAGTGCGTCCCTCATCGTGTCCGTTCCAACTTTAAGGGATACACTAAAT
>NW_018483775.1:0-2560 GCF_002113885.1 Mizuhopecten yessoensis
GGTAGGTTTAGTTATTTTTAGAACCAATTACCGCCTTGTATAAAAAGCCACATGTACTCCAGAAGTATCGACATAATGGATATTGTCGATATATCAGATATGCAGAATGATGACATGTATTACCTTTGGAACATTCACAACTAAGCGCCATGTTAATAAGGTTTGTACAGTGTTAAAGTTTGGTTTAGTTTTATTTTGTTTAACGTTCTACTAATAGCTAAGGTCATTTAAGGACGTGCATATATGTCTGTTGTGTATGCGTGCATCTATCTATATACTCCACAGAAACCAAAATGGCTTTAACGCATGTGTGTTTGTGTGCCGAAGGCAGGGAATGTTAGTGCATTTGACGCCTTGTGATAGCGTGCATCTGATGTCGACTTAAGAGTGATATCTCACTGAAATACCATGCCGAAGGCACCAAGCACAGCATTCGGCCCGGTCACACTATACTGGCAACTGGTGAACTAGTTGTTTTCGTTACCCTTTATGCTGAACGTTAAGCATGGAATACCAATTACCTTTTTTCAGGTCTTTTAAGGTATAGACAGTTAAATTTTTTATATTTGATTATTTCGTAGCAAAAATGTACAAAAACAACAAATTAATTCTGTAGTGCAATGGGTAAGTGCCTTTCCTGATAACGAAACTAGAATAAATTTCAATGTGAACCTTCTTTCACTTTGTTTTATTTTTAACATGTGTAACCAGTTTGATAGTAATATTTATTTTTGGTAAACGTTTCTTTTAAACAGTGTTCTTTGCTCTAAATGACGAATTATTTTCAAGCCTTTGGGAACGAGACAAAACGGATGTGACACAGTAGCCGTAAACGCTCGTAATAGTCATTGTTTATTCATAGGTGTAAACCAACAGTCTCATTACAATTACATGTACAGGTGTAACAACATCTCCTCTACGTACAGTAAGGTAACCTTCAGTGTTGTGCCTTAACTCTCCCAGCTAAGTAACGTACACTGCAAAGTTGTATCAAACCCATATCTCTCTAGCTTCTGAGACATGGATACTCTTCCTGGCTAACAGTATGACCTGTTCCGTCTGCTGGCTAAAATCAAAATATCTCTATCGTACCATAATGCGTCGCATTTATTCCCAATACTCACGTAACCCAATTCTCTGTCCTTGACAGGACCAAACGTGTCAGTCAATTACTCCGTATACTCTAACTATCGGTTCGTGCAGATAAGCAGTTTTGTTTCTGTATCCAAAATCCACGTAACCCCTATACTAAATTAGCTGGGAGATGGATTTCTGTTCATTATACCTGCATTCTCGACATGCCTCAGAGGTCATCGTCCGTTTGTTGATTACCGCCATAACCAGGTCCTAATAACCGATTACGTAGTTTGGCCAATGTGTACTACCGACTAATTTATACAGATACAAAATCCATAACCACCACAGAACATTTGCTATTCTCCCTCTCGGGTAGGTAAGCCCATCGTGCTACATTCGTCCCCATATCATATAAACATGTTTGGGTAAAGTTTGGTGGTAGAGCTCGCTTTGTCACACTGAATTGCAACACAAAGGAATTGATGTATTTTATGTTTTTCTTTGAAAGTTGGCTATGGAGGAACTTATACTACGCGACCGAATCAACCAGATCGAGAAGCTAAAAACTGTTGTAGGCAGGAGGGAAAACGGTTGTCGCCCCCTTAACATCTTGATTATTGGCGCACCAGGGTCTGGGAAGTCTTCCTTCATCAACTCCATAGCAGCATCCATTGCAGATGATTATTGGAGGGAATATGCCATCAGCGGGGCACAAGGCCGCGGGGCCTTTGGTGAACAAGGCCGCGGGGCACAAGGCTGCCAGGGAGGTTCAAACAACACGATTCGGATCAAAAGGTAAGATATGTCATGACATGAAATAAGAGTCTCCTTAAAAGGGGATGGTTTAAGTTGGTTACCCTTTAAAACATTTTTATACATGTGAGATTTGCCATCCGTCAGTAAATAGTTTACAATTTTGACTTCTCCGAAACCTCCGAACCAATTTCAATCAAATTTTGAAGGGATGTTCCTTTGTTAATGACAAACCAAATTTGTGATTTAAAAAACAAACATATATAGACTTTATTTATTTAACAATACTTATGAAACAAGTTATTTCAACTTATGATAATTTGTTGGCCCGGATTATAGCGAGCGGGGGTCGTAATGAGGGAGGAAACCGAAATACCCGGAGAAAACTGGCATTGCGAGGGTAACCCAATACCTTTTTCACGTCTGATCGGGGAATCAAACCCTGGTGGATGTAATTCATGTGCGAGTTAAGATCCTATGGGCCTCTTTGTTTATATTAAGTGTATATCATGAAATGATGAATAACAGGTTTTCACATACCATTAATCTGCTGCTCCCCAAATCAACAATTAAGAGATGCATCTGTTTTCGCTTTCATTCACTCTTTTTTTTGGCGTTAGTGTAGCAAGGTAAGGACATACCAACGTCTTTAAAAATTGTTGTAATTCCCTGGCAAACGTTCAGCATTAAGGATAATGGCCACAACTGGTTCATCAGTTGTCAGTATATT
>NW_018483776.1:0-2560 GCF_002113885.1 Mizuhopecten yessoensis
CTATCCTTCTGACCTTGGACACTCGTTACCTATCCTTCTGACCTTCGACACTCGATACCTATCCACCTGCACCATGTTGTTGCTGACTTTGCACGTCGAGGCCGTACTTTTTCAATCACGTACTTGTATAACGCTTGTAGGGATGTGTACTTGATTTTTATTAAGGTGTGGTAGTATGTGGTATTAGTTCCGAATCTTCGACTCTTCAAATATAGATTTTATTATTCATCTGGAGTTAAAAATACATTTGAGTAAACCTCTCGAGTGGAAAATAGATTCTAGGTTGGCTCCGGAGTCGTAAATAGATTATGTTCTCTCGTTCGTGTGTATGTTTGATATACTTTCTTGTCAAACTGGGGGGAAATCCACCCGACCTTCGGGTCCGGATCTCGATTGTGATGTCACAAATCAATATTACTGTGATTATGACGTCATGAAAGGCAAGAAGAAAATTAACGTCTGTCACTCCGATTGGCACTCACACAGGTTATGCCCTCATGATTTTTTTTCCTTCTGGTGGTAAAGGTTATCGAGAAATACAATCTATCACTGTACGTTTAGGTATGGAATTTCTACCTTACCTCCCATTTAATAGTGCGTGACATCACAATCGGTAAAAGTGTGATGCTGAAACTGAGACGGCTTTCGATATGCTGAAATTGTAAACAAACATATTCACTGACCGTATCTGACATTTGGAATAGGAAAACAATACTCTTTTATGCCAATAGGGTGAATAAAAGGACATCTTACGAGCAGGAAAGCAATCTTTGAAGAAAACTTTCAGCAAACCTGAAACTATCTATCACACACCCCTGGACATGAAACATTGCTGGCTTTATATATGTATATATTTTAGAATACCTCTGGAAATATTTATAGATTCTAGCATATCTCTGAAAAAATAGTATACACATTGGGTTTTAAATGGATTCTATTTCACAACTGGATATATAATAGATCCTAGTTTACCTCTAGATATAACAAATATAGATTCTAGCATACCTCTTGTGTTGTAAACAAAATTTCGCATACCTTTGAAGTTACATTTAGCTTCTATTATTAATACCTCTGGAGTTCTAAATGTATATCAACACACTTCTGGGTTCTAAATTTATACCAACACACTTCCGGAGTTCTAAATTGACACCAACACACTTCTGGAGTTATAAATGTATACCAACACACTTTAGGAGTTATGAATAGTTTATAGTATGCATCTAGAGTTATAAATATATTCAAGTATACCCTGGAGTTATATATAGATTCCAGTATACTCTGGAGTTATTTAACAGATTTTAGCATAAGTCTGGAGTTATACATATATTTCAGCATACCTTCGGGGTTATAAATATATTTTAGTATTGCACTGGTAATACGATAGATTTTAGCATACCCCTGGGTTAATAAATCTCATGTTCTTAAATGGCGCTTGCCAGTAGAAATACAAGTGACTGTGATGGGGTGACGTATATATGACCTGTGGGACGAGGAGGGACACCAGACCTACTTTGTGACATATAACCTATACATATATCAGTTCACCAGCAGACTTGGCGAAACAAACTTCCTCAAAGACCCACAATGAAATAGCAGTACTTATATATGTTTATTTACGTTTTGCTTTGCGTTATATTGATATTTTCCTCCGAATTGCCATTATTTCAAAGTAAGAAAGTTTAAATACAAAACCATTTTACCTGGTGGAGATGAAATTGTAAGACCACATTAGGAAATCAAGAATATATATATTTTTTGTTTTTATCACCGATTTATTTATATTTTAGTTACAGTACTTGTATGTATGAATCGTTCTCCTCTACCTTCAGCTACATCGTAGTTATCTTATTGTAAGACGTTGCTCTCCGTTGATCACGTGCTCTCTTCTGTTATAGTTGACAATATCCTTCGCCAAGGTGAACTTTGCAGTTTTAATCTTGTGAACGTTGTCTCTAAATATTGATGTTGTAGTTATGTTCTTCTTTTTTTTTTGGTTTGCCGCCCGAAAAGAACGAAAAAGCGCCGAGTGAAATGGTGAAGTAACTATTTGTTTTTAAGCATTAGCACGAAATAACGAAGAAACCACGTAACGATCTGGAAACACAGAAGAACTCAGCGACGCCTATGAGACGTCAAATGCTGCCGTACGCCGATTACTTTTTATTCAAATTCCGTTCCGACTGCTCTAAGTTATTAACATCAGCTCTGGTACAGAGGAACTCATGGACTAGAAATTAACAGGTTACTGCGATGTTATTTATTAAGACAATGGCTAGACTTTAATTTCCTATGTCCCTGATAAGCGTTGTCTTAAATCGCAATCGATTTTGGTCACTGGAACACGGTGCAAGATGCTGTCATTTTTACACTTGTATCAGGAGATAGCATTGCAATGTATTTCTTGACAAGCAATTCTCGAATATTTGGGAAGCATACACTGAACAGATAATATAATAACGGGTTTTTTCATGACACAATCACATGCTATTTGCACGCCGCTGTCGATGGTCTCAAAGCATGTCGAAACATCGTTTACATGAAATTGAAATACGTTTTTTTT
>NW_018483777.1:0-2560 GCF_002113885.1 Mizuhopecten yessoensis
TTTCTGAAAAGAAAACCATACCTTACAGGACTTTTATGAGAAACAAGAAAGATGAAATCAACAAAATATAATCAGTTATGGTGTTTTGAGTGTAAAAATTCACTGTGACTAGACCAAGATTCGAACCCCTGGACTGTTATACTATCACTCTAACCGATCGTGCTACCTGCATGGTCATCGAGAGTGTCTTGCCCAACTGTGCTAAAGATACCAGGGTATATGCGAACAGATCGGAATCAAAAACCATAGTGCAGTTGGACAGGCGTCCTTGATGAACATTTTTAGTATAGAGTTTATACTAAGCCGTCAGTTATTGAGTATTCTTTTTCTTCTAATTGACCAGGTACTTGCAGAATATTTGTCACAAGGAGGACGAGCCATGACAGAGGAAAAGCTGGGCGCCACATTTACCAAAAAAGTGACCAAAAACCCCACATTTGTAGTGCACAAGGAACGGGTGAAATTACGGGACAGAAAATAATAATTGCAATATTTCTATTTAATGTAAAGCTTGGCAAGATGACAGCTGACCAGAAACTTTTTTTTTTATCTAAAGTTCACCTTAATTTGGTTTTACCATTTTAGAATGAACTTAACTGCCATGTCGGTTCAAATAGATGATACATGTCTTGTCAATAATACATTTTATTTGTACACAGAAAGATACTATTGATAATAAATATATTTTATCTATACATGAAGATATTATTTTTTGTATAAATTCTTATGAAATGACGGATGGATTGTCTTAGTGCATCATCGTATATCAGCGGTTGATTTTGGTTTCGGTACTCATTCATCAAAATCAACCGTGGGTATCCGACGATGGTCTTAGTGTAGTGTACATAGTGTGCCATTTCAGTGGGATAGCATTACATTGTTTAGCCCATTCACCCCTGAAGACACATTTTAACTCTTCCAGTTTAAATATTGGAACAGTTCATTATGAAATTTAAGGGGTGAACGAGTTAAGCACGACCCCAGCACTATCCTAGGACTTCAGCTGCTGGCTGCAAAGACGTTCCAACTTCACATAAACAAGATTTGAAAAAAAATAAACACACAAACAAAAGTACTTTTTTAAAGCATTTATTTTTTACAAAATAGATGTTAACATTTTAATGGAAGCACTAACACAACATGAGTTTCTTTTCTGATGAAGAGTGAGTTCATTATTTGTTTTGATATTGAGTGCCTTAGCTTAAACTGTACTGAGAGTATGTTTCAATTATATGAGTCGCCAAGTCTGACCTTGACATGATTGATGAAAAAATCAATTTACACCCAAGCAAGAGCTCTGATTATATGTTGTAGTGAACTAAATAATCTCAGATTCAAGGGAGATAATCTAAAAGGAAACAATATACACGATATACAATGTATATAAATGATGTCAATCTTTTTCGCAAACTGATGTGTAAAAGTTATTATTGTTCTTTTAGGAATTAGACATAAGTATCTAGTTCTTAGGACAGAAATGTATAGCTGATTATATATGCTGAAAGTTAATTTTAAAAAGTTCAAGTTCTACAGAAAAACTTCTGTATTTCCCAAAACCCACCACCTTTCCTTGGTGTTTTACAGAAAAGCCTCCTCATCTTCTCCGAAACCAACACAATCTAAAACACTGTGTCCTGCTCATTTGGATCATCTTTCCTGGAAAAAATAAAAGAATGTACAGTATTTATAATTAACATTACCAGTTACAGGACCCTGAATTAACAGGTTCTACAATACCAAAACAACACATAATGTATAACATGAAATATTCATGGGAATTTTCCTCTCTGGTTTGACACCATTTACAAACCGTAATTAAGTACAACTGTGATATTTATTGTAAATATTTTTCCTGGTTTCATATTATAAGACTCTTTCATGCACAGGGGTGTAAGATAGGGTAATTCCACGAAATATAAACTCACTGCTTTTTTGGCAAGTACTTTTTCAAAAGCATTTGCTTGAGGAGAAGGACTAGCCCTTTGAAAATTTTGCTTGTGCATAAAAACACAAATTATTCTGTAAATCACAGAACATGGGATTTGGTGCAACTCTAAAAAGAACAATCCTTCATAAGTGCTAGATAACACTTGCATTACTGGATGCCATCCTTCAGAAGAGAAAGTTTGAAGTTTTAATTTAAGCAGAAATTATTAAATTTTAAATAATTTTTGAATTTGCTTCCTGTGGTGTTAGGCTTGAGACGTTGTTTACTCATATAAATTTTATAATATTTTTTTCTTGAAACCATAAAATAAGTTGACAAGTTTGGGCATGTATGATTCACCTGTTAGCCTTGTCACCCTTGCATACCATAATGGACTCTCCCTGATCAATGCACAGTAGAGTCTACTAAAGTGACATGGAGGTGAAAGGGTTAATCAGGTTTTATCAGATTATTTAACATTTTGAACTGTTGAACCAGAACTGACTACTAATTACAGTACAAAGAACCACAGGTGCTGGACACACTAATAGTAATATGACGTGTATATATACTATATACATGTAATAGTACTATTATATAGTATATACACATCATATTACTATTAGTGTGTCC
>NW_018483778.1:0-2560 GCF_002113885.1 Mizuhopecten yessoensis
TCAACATTGCTCCATGCATAAATGACAACTTGGCTTGCCATAATTCTACGTTGAACTAATAATCATAGTGCCCACGTCTGAGAATAACACTCCAGTTGCAACCTGTCCCAGATTTTCAATACATGTGTTTTTTAAAGGAAGAACTTCATCTCTTCTGGCTATTGTTTTTGTAAGTGAAAACGTTTTTTTTTTTGAAAAAACAATCCGTAGTCGGTGAAAGTTTCTGGGACCAGACAGTAATACCACTGCCAAATATGGCTTTTCGACCACGATAATTACGAACTTCATTGAGACGAACTTTCCCTTGCTGACTGGAACTCATGACAACATGGATCCACGTGAAAAAACGCAGACATTCTTTCGACTTATGCAAAGAGATATGTCCGTTATTAGCTCATTACTGCTAGAGTAAATGTTCATGCAGTTACAAAATTGCGAAGCAGACCCAATGTGCTTACTGATGGACAAAATTTCGACAAATTAAAAATGAACATGTCAACATTAATAGTAAATTTAAAATTAAACCACTAGACAAATTATATAATGAACTGAGAACTGCACTGTTATAGCTATGAAATCTGGTGGAAAACTTAAACCCCTTTCAAACTGGTAAATTTTCTTTCCCTCCTGTTTTCCATAACGTTATCGTTAGTGCTGGCGATATCCCGATACATTTAGCATCTTTTACACTGTTACAAACGTTACATTCCCTAACGTATACTGTATATGTGTTCACCAATCTTTTGGCTAACAAGCACTTGTCACTCGCAATGCGGTTAGGGAGATTATAAAGACATATCAGTCTGTTCAAAAGCCGTCCCTCCCTGTACGTATTTTTAAAATCCCTTTCTACTGGTATTTTTTAATGTGGAAAAATACAAACGCCACTCCTATTTATAACAAAGTGGAAAGTGTGCACATATAATTTTTTCCTTATATCATTAGTGTCTAAAATAGGGAAGCTAGTATAACGGTAAGTTTACTAGTATGTGTGCAATTTCCCTCTTAATATCTTCCTCTTGTCTTCATATAAATCAGGTTTCAGACCCGGCGATTCGCATTGTTTTAGTAGCACCTTCATTTTCATACCACCGAATTGCCGTCCTATGACAAAAATTAAACCAAGCTTCTGCACATCATGCAAAATACTTGAACTGATCTCTTTTGCATTCCATCATAGATGCTAAATAAATGTTTTCACTCCTTAAACGACGTCACAGCTTCGGTCGTTTCAGGTCATTAAACTTGTGCAGGTTAAAAAAAAAGATGCAGTTAACCAATTTTATTTGACCTGCTGTCCTCTGTCGTTACGTTGCTAACAACAACTAGTAAACTTTCTGCGGGTTATAAGTGTCAGTGCTATTTGAATTTCTAGGCGTTATCCCTAGGCATAAAATGAAACTAATTTTCACTCGGAAAGGTATATCCAAGTATCGCGATGAAAAGAAATAATTGTCATTAAAAGATAAGAGGCATCTTCATGGAAATAGTACAGAGAAGAAAAACCGATGTCATTGAAAATCCAATTATACATGCAGTTCAGTGATACATGTGTCAGCACAACTTTCTATTATGCGTAAAGATTTTTTTTATAGAACCGGAACCTTGTAAGACTAGTGTTAAACTGTCATGAAGCCTCTGTCAACAACAGGAGAAAAAACAAAATCGTCAAGTTTAATAACAGACCCAGGAGAGTTTACATGTATATACCACACCAGAGGCACAGTCAAATAGCAAACTCCGTTTCATAGTGACCGTTTATCTTTGTAACATGTGATGATATGTCAATGTTCACGTTTCTGTCTTGAAAATGGGGCAGATTGTCCAGATAGTTAGACGAATATCTTTGTCTGCACTATCGTTATTACTTTCCTTACATATTAACAAGTTTATATAAAATCAAACCCGAACCTCATCCTCTCAACATTTGTTTCATTTGTCGTATTGAGACATTAGAAACTAATGTATATCTGTGTGTACATATTCATATATATACAACTTGTCTGGTACAGTCCCAACCTGCCTCTAAATGATTCGCAAACTCGACAGTTATACTCAGTGTTGTCATACATTATTCCTTTGGAAGAAATATAATGATGTCGACTCCACAGAAACCTCAATGGAACTTCATAATGTATAACACGAAATGTTCGTTGGTACATTCCTTCGTGGGTTTGAAGCCGTTCTGATCGTTTCGTGGTACGAGCTTCCGATATATCCTATACTTACAAACAGTAGACACGTATATGATTCAAACTCGCATTTATTTTCGTAGTTCAACAGCAACCACGAAAACTGCAAATGTTAATACACAACGAACATTTCATGTTATGCTGTAAATATGTTCTATAATTTGTCACCATTTTGTAAGACAAAACAATAATTAATTTTTAGCTATAACCTACTTTGATTTGCTGATTTTCTTAATCTTCCAATAGGTATCAGAATTGATTTCATATATATCATCGGGAGAAAAAGTTTCAATTCATGACCTATTGAGCTCTAATATAAAATATCACCATACTAACACACAAATTGAATAAATAGCAAAATGTCATAT
>NW_018483779.1:0-2560 GCF_002113885.1 Mizuhopecten yessoensis
GGCTCCATCACAGCATTCCTTGGCAACAAGTCTGGTACTACTTCCTGCTCCAGGGACTCAATGACAGCTTCACAGGGACAGAAAGCCAGCATTGCTTCCTTCTTCAAGTCCAAAGTGTCAACATCAGAATTTGATCAAATAGACAATGGTGAAGATTTTACTTTGGACAGCAGTGATATTGATTGTTCCTCTTTTGATTTGTCCTCACAAAGAACGACGAGTTCATCAGAACTTCCAAATAAGGAGACATCGTGTTCTGACAGTGTTCTCTTAGCCTCACAAAGGCAGCCAAGTTTGGGTAGGATCCAAAGTTTCTTTACAAAAGTTTGTACTAGTAGTGATGGAAACTGTAAACAGTCTATACCCAATGGTGATTCCAATTCTCAGATTGAAGGCCAAGCTTCTGTCTCTAAGTTGGAGCATAAAAATGTTTTTATTGGTGTCTCAGACAAAACAGAAAAGAAAGGATTTTTTGCATCTAGGAAAAATGTTAAATTAGAATCTTTTAGAACAGGTATACCAAATATGACCAAGGATGTGTCGCTGGCGAACAAGTCTGATGTACAAGAGGAAGAACTATATCAGGATAACAATATAGATAAAGACTTGGCGCAGAGTCTATCACACAATATTGAACAGGAAACATTACAACATTTGACATCATACGATGCTGAAACCCAAAACCCAACATTTAAATCACCAAACCCTCCAGCTAGCAATTCAAATGAGAGCATTACTTCTGATTTAGCATCAGTTGTGAGTTCTGATGAGGATTATCTTGCCTGTGAGAAGTGCCAGAAGAGAATCTTGGTTTGGGATCTACCTGAACATATGGATTTCCATTTTGCAGAGGACTTGCAAAAGTCTCTGATCTATACAACGCCTCCTGCAGTGAAACGTAAACATGACGGTAACTTGCCAACGCATAACAAGAAACTTAAAACAAAACAGACAGCTAGCTCCAAGACTATTGACAGCTTCTTTGGTAAACACTAATGTGGCTTTGTGTTTTTCTTTAATTTCAACTTATTGTGACATTGTGAAGTGAAATCTTTTTATTTTTCATTTCTGTATGATTGACCTGTTTTGTATAACCTACATGACAAACAACTATAAGGTTGGCGGCAATGACTGTATACCGAGCGGTCCTGGCCTCCAACCACAGATAACCCTGGTGGTTCATTGTGCACATTTATATATGTATGGTATTTCTGAATTGTTAGCTGGAAGATTAGCAGGTTTTGTTGTTGATGAAATGCAGGATTAGCTTGAGACATTTGTTTTATGTAAAGGACACAAGATATTGTCTGACCCCTGAATTTCATGGTCAAAACTTTGTGATTACGTCAACATCATTAAGGTTATATCTGGAAAATAGCTGTCATGCGATGTGTATCACATTGTAGAATATTTAACCAATGTACGTGAAGGGAGGTAACTCTACCTGTTTTGTGGTACAGATCAGTAACTTGTTCTCAACATCTGTGACAACTTCATTCCCATCAAGGAAGTATTTTACTATTTCAAATAATAATGATTTAATGTACTGAGGCAATGGGTCTACTGCTAAGTTTGCACACTGAATACCAGGCCAAGATTTCTAGCTGAGATGTTTTTTTCCAAAAAGTGAATTCATCAAGAAATATTAATATTTAAAAGAAAATAAATACTTCAACGACCTCTAAATAACTAGAATGCTTTAAAAGAATCCATGCCTGGTCTACATAAAAGATTTTGGTCATGCAATTTAAATACGACTTCAGTAGTTTTATGCAAGAAGAGTGAAGCTGCATCTTGAGGGTGTAGTGATTGATACTCAGGGTACAGATCACAAATTTGTAGTTTTCTATAAAATTCTATTGCATGAATTATGATATGTCCCTTAATTCATGACATCTGTAATGGAGTTTTATTTGTTAAAAATCTCTATGTTATATCTACTAAATGTTGAAATATTACAACACTGTTACTTGAACATTTTTAAATAATATTTATTCCCCGATTTCCATTCTGGAAGACATTTAAACAGAATGTTATTGATACTGTATCGTGAAGGTCATTTATATTTATTAAAATGTTTAGGGTCATATTAACCTGTCAGTTATATTTATTTCAAAGATTGTGTTCAGGGCATTAGAATATTGACCCTCGGGTTCAGATTTCCTGAATATTGACCCTCGGGTTCAGATTTCCTGTCTACATACAGGACAGGGGTGATACAATCTATTTACTCTTTGTAATGAATAGTTGACAGGGCATACATTTAACTCTCAGCCTGCTGACCATTTAACTACAACTACAATAGCTTTTATCACTGATTTTTGTCAAATCAAAACATTCCAAATCACTGAATATCTACAGAAGAAAGTCATTTGATGTGTGTAGTTTACTGAATGTTTAGGCTCCTGGAAAATGCCAAGTGTACAGGAAAAGTGCAGCATATACATCTGGGGTACCTTAGGTGGGTCAGTTGTAATTACCATGTTGTTTCCTGTTACCAGTATTAACTATTTGCCAGTATGTTCCCGTTACCAGTATTTGCCAGTATGTTCCTGTTACC
>NW_018483780.1:0-2560 GCF_002113885.1 Mizuhopecten yessoensis
AAAAAAAGGTATAGTGCCCGTCTCCAGGTATAGTTCCCATCGTCAAGGACGGATGCTAACTATTCAAAATAGAACAAGGGTATAGTTATCCAATAGCTATCCTAGAATTTATCATGTGATGTACTAAACATGTATATGCATATGATACTGAAGACGAATCTAATACCGGAAGTCGGTTAGTTCAGCGGAAGTAGGTTCACATGTCTATGATTTTCTGATGTTTGATGAAATAATGTTTTTCTAAACCGACATACCGTGCTTGTCCTTGGTGTGAACTGTTTGTTATCTAATATGTAGTAAATACCATTCTACACTTAATTTAGGCTGATGTAAACTGTATATGGAATGATCGTGATGTATTATTTACTTGGGGCATAAGATGTTTCATCACTTGTATCTTATTACAAAAACGAGATCTTTGAAGTGTGAAAACCTTTTTTTTCTGTACCGGTTCAGTAGATCAAATAACACAAGTCGCAGTTTGTGATTTTTTTTATATGTTTAATGATACATTATATTTCCTTTAACTGTGATACACTGAACACAAAGATGTCTTACGGGACAGATAAGGAAAACTATGGTTTAAAGACATCACAGGTATCTTCTTTTCGAATGTTGGCCTTTAATGCATATGGTGTGGGAACAAAATGACGCTCGAGTATGTCTGAAATATTTCATAGAAACATCAGTGGTTTGCTCACTGCTACTACATAACTGGACCTAACAGAGTATAGGGACTTAATGTATAGAAAGGTCATGGCCGCGTAGATGCAATGGGTTATATCTAAATCTTAATGTTCTCGCAACCTTTACTTTGCGACTAGTCTTCAGTGTGTTCTTCCCTTTCAAAAGTGCGTTTACTCCTCACGGAAAACACAAGTGATCCTTATGACTACATGAAAATGACACGTCTGATTAATATAGTGTATGTTATGGAAACATTCCTAGTCGAAGCGCACGTGAAGTACCCCTGCTACATTATAGAGGGTGATGTTCACTGACTTGTAAGGCAGTTTAATGAACATAGGGTCTAGAGATCTAGTATTATACATTGCACTGTCTCTGTAAAGTAGCCCACTTGCCTTATCGTTAATCAGCAATAAAGAGGTAATGGCACATTATGTATGCAATAGTAAATGGACGTGTAATGTATCTTTACGTAAAAATAACATCCTGGTTTACGTATACCAGTGTTTAAGAAAAAGTAACAGATTAGTTGATAGGGAACTTAGCATTATACATAAACACTTCCGTAATTCCTAATATACTACAGCTACCACCATTATGTAATAATGAAGTAACATTTTAACATTATTATCATCCACCCGTTATAAACGGTCCCTGATGCCAACTGTCAGTGTTGTAGGTCCATCTAACACAACTTACTTCATACTTACTAGAACCTTGGAAAAAGCGAGGATTTTGTTTTACACAACCACTCTCCTCCTAAAACTAAAAAGCAAAATTGGTGAACACATGTGTTTAGAAATGCTAATGCTTGTATATATAATAATGATATCATGTATGTTAAAAAGCTAACAAGTTGACCTGTGTTGTCAACTACATTAATGATCACGTTGTGTTAGTATCGACCTAAAGTAGATAATGCTGTCATGCACGTGTAAAGCATGCTACATTGGAGAAGCATACATTGACAGCGTATAAGCCACATGTAAATATCCGGTCTGTGAGGGTCCTATTCACCAGCTAAATCAGGTGATAATGGTAAAGTAGAACAGTGTATACAATGTCTATATGAACGCCTGCAGGAATACAGAGAAATGTAACAGTGACGCGTATGACAGCTGGAGTTGATGTATGTATCTCCCGTACAGAGATGACGGCATGTAATGTTCGGCGACCATTTTGATTATAAGTAATCACTATAAACGTCACCAGATCTGCCAGTCCGTATCAATCCGGCGGTCGGCTCTCTGATTTACAATGTACCGGGAGATCATGTGATTGTTTTTTAGACAACAACTCTTGATTCCAGCAATACAAACCTACAAATAATACAATACTATGTCGTCAGGGTACAGAACTATTATAAGGCGTGTAAACAAAGGCGCGCGTACATGTAGTCATGACAAGCATTGTGTGGATATTTAAATGAATAAATAAAAATAACCCAAAAAATCCAACTTGTATTATATTTTATTACATGTATATATAGATTATACGTCTAAGTGATGCCCAGTTCTGCTATTTGTGTGTAAAAAGAAACGGGATGGCCTCTCTTTTTTTAAACGGGATTTCAAATGAAAAATGATGCAAAATGAAGGTACTTTTGTTTTTAAATGGAAATTCACATGCTTTTGAAATATATATTTATTTTCTGAATAAGCCGATACATTGTCTTGACATAGCGTAAAAATAGATGGGACATGGAAGCGTGTGTGTCTATATATACTATCCTTACTCTTGTTTAGTAGTGTCGTCGTTACTGTTGTTTTGTAGTGTCGTCCTTATACTGTTGTTTTGTAGTGTGGTCATTACTGTTGTTTTGTAGTGCCGTCCTTACTGTTGTTTTGTAGTGTCGTCTTTACTGTTGTTTTGT
>NW_018483781.1:0-2561 GCF_002113885.1 Mizuhopecten yessoensis
GTACCAATACTGAGACCAAAAATAAAATATAGGTGTATTTCAGGTGTTTTCTTACACATGCTAGAAACAAAAGGAAAATGTTCAAAATCCCATATTAAAACATCATAGCATTGTAAATTTGGTTGTGATACATGCTAATCGGAAGTTTCTCATTTTTGTTACTGAAATGATTTTGTCTGCTGACCATTTCATCAGAAAAATATTGATCTGGAATGAATCAAAACTCACAAACCAGATTAACAGGAGATCACTGTGTTTGATATCTTGATGATAACTCTATATAAACATTGGAAGTAAACAAAACCTGCTATGAAACATTAGTGTACCATTTTTCCTTTGCTGTACTTGTATGTAAACAGCAATGTGCTATTTATAGTCATGTTTGGTTAATATTTAATTATTCAGGGGGAAGCGGGAGGTGGAAGGGGTAAAAGTCTGACAATGCCGATAGTTAACCAACCAAAGGTTTTAGTCTAAAAAACGATACCAAGTCAAAAATTAGGATTTTGTGACAGGAGTGTAAAATCCTTGCAAGAAAATTGTTTGTAAAATTTTCAATAATAAGGGCTCACAATGACCCTGTGGTTGGGATCAATGAGGATAACACTAATTAGGTGCAAGACTTGACACAATAATCTTTCATTTTTTTTTATTATTATTATTATTACCTAATGGAATATATCACATCCCTTATACAATGGATTTTCAATAAATCATAAAATCTGTAGTTCGATATATATATTTTATTCTTATTTTGGTTTTCCTGACACCAGACAACCTTACCTCACATAATGCTCAATGAGGCCATTGTTCTTGTCTGGGTTGGAATACATGATCTCCATTCCTACCTAAACAAACAAACAATAAAGGCCCTGTATTACACACTGCCCTTTTTCATGTTGTTTAAAACAATGAAGGTTGTACTGTATACTGGAACGATACATTTGATCAATATGCCATGTGGTGAACATTTTCAAAAGGTTAGTATGAAGGTCCTGGTTTTAAATGGAACTTTTTTTGGAAGAAATAAGACAGGTGTTCTTACTTTAGATATATTTATTGCCTTATTTGAAGTAGGCCATACTATTATGATGCTTTATTTTCCTGAATATTTTATAAAATATTAGATGACTTGCAATGTAATTTTGCAAATGTCAAACTAAATCACACTTAAACAAGATGGGATACATTTTTATGTACAATGTGCATGTCAAGATTGGATTATGTGTTTATACAACTTTCTCTAAACATGGTATGTGCAAAGAGTTGATGTAAGAGATGATAACCAAAAGACATGAGGATAGAATTTGTGGTAATTGTTCCACAGTTTAGAGACTGACCTTCCACAGAGATATAGCAGAGTGAGTTGGGTCATCGCCAAGGAGACGGAGCACAGTAAGACTGTTTGTCCAAGCGTGTGCCAGGAGGTAGTCCCTGAGAACGGTCACCAGGTAAGGCTGTAGCAGACTGCCTGTAGATTGCAAAGATGTTACTACTAGTACGTTATTACCTTTAAATTTACAAATGACAAAATCAAAAAGTTTAAACTACAATTTTAAATTATTTATTTGTACACTCATAAGTCAAACCACATTCATTCCTCACAAAGTGGTAGGATTGATACATGGCTGGGATACTGGACCACTTTATATAAGAATATAAAAAGAGAAATTGTGGTATCTGTTCCAAACACCAGCTAAATATATTCAATCATTAGATTTTCATATTATTTTTTTTGAATTGTTCTTCCATTGTCATTTGATTTATTAGCAAAAGGAACATTAACAGCTGTAATAATTGTGTCACCTGCACATATTTTTGTGAAATATTTATTTTCATGATCTTTCTTAATTAACATAAACAGATATCTTTGTCTGAGGAGGTCTGTATCGTGACTACATGCTACCACACAGGGCCTTACTCTCGTCATTCTGATTCTGGATGTTGAGGGCCAAGGACTTGAACCACTCCACAGCCGTTGACTCTGTCTGGTCTGCATATACCAAGGTCTCACTGTCGTGCATCAGTAGTTCACACACATCCTTCTGCAGTAAAGAATGTTAAGTACAAAAAAAAATATAAACAGTTTATTCAGATAATGCAATAAAAGGCCAAATGGCCTGCATTGCTCATTCCACAGTATTAGATTAGAGCGCTATCTAGATTAGAGTGCTCATTCTTATTCAATGCTGTTGGCAAACACATGACATCTCCCATATCTTGACCATCAAAATAGCTCACGGCCAAATATTTAAACAAACATGAGAGCAGGCAAGCTAACAATACAGGCTGTACACATGTTTATCATTTCTGTGAAAATTAAAGGTCTTTATTGGAAGATTTTAATCAAAACAAGCTACATACATGTACATGTCAACTCCCTAGCCATCTTCTGAGAGGTATTCCCTCTGAGCAAACTCCCAAAGGGAATATAAATTATATGTGAAACTTTTACATTATTTCTAAATTAAGTTCAATGGTGCTGGGAAATATTTTATCAATTCTTATCCCATTTTATTTACAAGGAGGTGCGAATTGCCACTCCCCTTACTTTAGTGACC
>NW_018483782.1:0-2561 GCF_002113885.1 Mizuhopecten yessoensis
GTAAAGCGTATGCACACAAAGGTGTAAAATGTGTACGAGTTGTCTGCAAAATCTATGTCCATTTGGCCACGCTGTAAGTGAATATACAACAAGTGTTATTTATGTACCGGAATGACTCGATTCAGCTACGCTTTGTTTGCTGAAGGGGACAGTGTACACACCGTACTAGTCATCGAAACGTCACATAGAAACTCATATTGGCTGTGTTAAAAGAACCTGTCATAATTAAACAAAACTATAGGTTATATAAAGTACATTTAACTGTGTGATAGGTAAAGATCCCTGTCGCACTGCACTGTGGTTTGTTTTGGATAAACAGTAACCTCCCTGTATATTCCGTTTGGATATAAATGTAGCATAGTTAGGCCAGGACACTTCTGTTGACCAGATAACTCAATTGGTCAGAGCGATACTTAAACTATCTGAAGTCAAGTGTTTCATTCCTCGCCGATTTCTTCTTCACTCAGAACACTGTTGTTGGATATACTCATCTTAATTATTATCAATAAAAGTACAACACTTTGTGACAGTTTTTGGCAGTGGTATTGTGATCTTTAATCGGTTTGTTGATCCCAAACATTTATTTTCAAACGGTAAAAACATTTCTGTATGTAAATATTTCAGGTTTAGTAGCATCGGATATCTCATATGATTAAAATATAATATGAAATATTTTAATATCAATACATATCTGGTACCTGTTTGCGGCTTATCGAGCACTGAAAACGTGTTACGTGTCTATTAAAAACGTTAGTCACTGCAACTAATCATTGTATACTGTATATAGCTACACAAAAGACAATTAATAAACGGGGATACGTTTACGCCTATATTGATTTATCAAATGAGTCCACGTTATTGTTTTCCAGGCGCACGTGATTGATCGATGATTTTATCAGTGTTTAAAGACTTTAAGTCTCATATATTGCAAGATTACACCAACATGAAAAGGATGTTGCTGCAATCGTGAATATAATACGCAATGGCATTCCGTTTATACAATTTGACACGTGACAGTGGATTAATGTTTTATTATTTTCATATGACTACTGTATTGAAGATCGAATGCATGAATGCTTATAAATTTTATAATTCGGTATACATTAATATATCTATTGTGATGTCATATATAGTAACGAAATGACGTTACAGACTTCCATATTGAATTACGAGATACAGATGCGGACAATATATATAGAATTGATGCGCATGTATTGAAGACCTCAGGAATAGTATCAAACAGCAGAATGTTTCCAAAATATTCGCTGAAACAATTGATGTCATACAAATATATTTAATTCGCTGTCATTTCATATGAAACTAATAAAACCATTCAGAAACTTTTGAATTAATCTTGCCACGGATTCACTTAAATTACCTTTTATATAAATGTTCAGCCACTGAGAGGTTCGCTGAATCGGGAAGTCTTTTGAGACATTCTAGTTATGTTCAATTGCATTTTTTAAATATTTATTTTTTACATGTACATGTGACATTTATTTTTATGTACACCAAATTGGAAGATCAGAAAGCATACGTCACCGGCTGATTGTGATGTCACATTACAATCAATGGTTTGTGACGTCATAATCTAACCACGAGTTTTCACGAAAAAATGGACAAACACTTTTGACTTATATCAGGGATGTGTTTTTGCCTAGTTTGGATTAACTAGTCAAACGCACTGATGGAAGGCTAACTAAAATAGGACCGCAAAGCTAGTAATCAAGAAGTTAAGAATTGGTCTCCGTGTCAATTTTTGTGTTGGTATTTTTTAATACTTAACATGCAAAATATATAAAAATGTATACAATGTATAGTTTCTGGGTTTTAAGTTTGCTTGCGTCATATGTATGTTTGAACAGGACTGGAGTTTGTGGGCCCAAGCAAGAGAATGTGGGCTGGAATCGTGATTGAACTGTTTTGGGCCAGCGGGACCATGCTGCTAGCCCTACTCGCCTACCTTATTCGAGATTGGAAATATCTCAATCTTGTCGTTTCTGTACCTCCAGTTTTGTTTTTATCATATATATGGTAATTGTCCACAACGGATACTGTGCACACAAATGTATTAACATGTCCTCTGTATATATTCCCTTTTTCCAAGATAGTTTCTCCTATCTTCAGCAATGTACACCTTGCACTCTTTTAAGCAACCTGTTCTATTTTTGCGATTCACCAATAATATATTGCTATGAAAATAAGAAGACACGAAACACGAAGTAGATTTGAAAAGATTAACGAGTGTATTTTGCGTAGTATTAAACATTATATGTGGAAATATACTTTGATAAGAGTTGTTCCCCTTTGAGCACTATCTTTACATTTTTCATTGAATTGTCCAGATAATGTCAGCATGAAATTCAGAAAACAACACAATGAATACATTTTATGATGACAGAAACGAGAAGGTTCAATGATTAAAAAAAACGCGTTCAAAGTATACAGGAGATAATATATATTGTTATAATCACGATTGTGAATCATATTAATTAAAAAAATTAAGTTACATGTTACAAACGGATATCTATATTACTTCCACTTCACTAATAGAAATAAAA
>NW_018483783.1:0-2562 GCF_002113885.1 Mizuhopecten yessoensis
ATGTGTATAAGAAATATTTTATTATTTAAGAAAAACATAGCGTTGCCTCAAAACTAAGATCTGTGTGCTTCGTTATATTTGTGTGTTATACGTGTTATACGATAATTTGATTTATTCAACATTATGCATTCTTCTCATCAGTCATTGGTTACTATGAGTTATTTTTATGCACTTTGACATTGAATTTCTCACAAAAAGCCCTTAATGGTATCTAACATTGATTTTTTTGGTAAATTCAGGAAATATTCGCGATAAAGTATTTTCGAAATAAAGCATTGAGGAAATCTTATTCTACTTCTATGAGTTTTATAGATAAGACATTCACGGAGTTTCAAGTGCTTCAACCAACAGAACGTGTACATTAATCCCTAAATGCCTATGCATAATATACTCTGATTAACATCTTACATTACCAACAACAAGATGTTGTAAATGTTAATAAAAAACTATAAAACTTTTAAGATAAATGGAAACTCTTTTGGAAATACTGCTCTTTGTGAGCTCGTTTAATATAAAACTCGCGAACATTTCCTCGTGAACGGTAGTGGGTGAGTGTAGACGTCTTTGTATATCAGTATTGTGTGATTTGTATGCGAGTGAATTTCTATAGATACTATTATATGTAAATTTGTCACGGAATGGATGTAACATCATTTAGTGCAGTTGAACGTCCTACATGTCTAAAATCGTCATAATTCATAGTAGTTAGTTATATTTTGTAGAACTTTAAACAATTTCTGCTTTATCAGATGATCATTGCTCAGATCCGATCTCTTATCTTTGCTTCTTGTAAAGACGTTTCATATAGCTTTCGCGATTGAATAATCCCGTACATCAGCCAACAACTGTAACTAGGAATTAGATACGTTTCAACATACGTGGCCATTACTATGAAAAGAAACACATACTTTTCAGAATTTTTGTGAGAAAAAAATGAATAAAAAAAAATGTTCTGAGTGTAAAAACGAAACCGATCTGAATAAGGTGGATATCCAACCAACTGAGCGACCAGATCAGCAGTTCCTACGTATATACCAGTTATATTAAACAAAACAAAAGTAAAGGGAGATAACTCTAAAAACGGAAATTATAGTGGAACTATTGCTCTATCAGATAATACATCTCTAAGTCTTGGAAGACGTATTGTCCGGACCAAGTTGTTCAAAGCTGAACTAGATTAACAAGTCGTAATCGGCCTTTTTTAAATCCACGTTTTTTAAAAGAAATTTTCCACATTTATTAATATTTTTATACTTCTATTATTCGAAAGGTTCTTATTTTGAATTTCTATACATTCAGTTTTAGTTACGATTTTTAATATCTTACAACATATCTTAGATAGCTTTGTGTGCTACGTGTGGTTAAGTTGTCGGTGAAGCTTACTTGGGTCTGTGAATGTGTTGCCTTGTGTGAATTAATTCTAGAAAAATAGTTTTCTATGATAGTAAACAATCAACGGTAAATGGTATTGATACTGTAAAAATATTGCTGTCACAAATTTTCGCAAATTCGCTAAAATGGTCAATTTGGTTGGGTCAATTGTTCGTGAGTTTCAGGTCTACATGTAATGGTAAATACAGATAGTACTGCGGTCAGGATGGCTGCACAATAATTTGCCATGAATTTACAGGATAAATTTTGCACTGAAACATTTTACTACGAAAATGCGCGAAAATTAGGCAACCGCGAAAAAACATCTTTCCCAGTCATTATACACATGATTAAAACCATTGGTTTCACGTATTCATATTGCAGAACAATACCAATCTGTAGTCATATAATTATTGTATGTAGGTATGTCACACTCATGTATTCATTGATGTATTTAGATGAGTTGAATATTTGTCATTCTTTAAAATAAATGTTCTTAGGAGTGCATCATTGTGTTTATATCTAATTAAACATTTATTTTCTCTACTGACCCGTTTTATCAAAAACATATGTTTAAGAATAAGTTATGTAAATATATGTAAATATGTATTTTTAGCTATGATATTTTGTCCTTGTATCGTTTTGTTTGATGAACAATTAGTATTGTATATTGATATTGTATATGACACATAATGATAAATGAGGTGTGTTTTATATATATTTTCTTTGTGGTGTGTTATCTACAATTTATACCCTTGTGTTCTATTCTCATTCACTTTATCTCAATTAAGATCACTTTTGATTTTTCTTTTTGTTGTGATCTCTCATTAAAGCTGAGTGTACACTTGGGAAAATGAATATTTTACATTTGGGATTCATCTTTTGATATAAACTACAAATGTCAAGTTCACTTACTTCAATGTAACATTAACGATCTCTCTATAACTGCCAAACACTGTTACAATGTATAGGAGAGTTTCCGTCATGACTATAGCTTGATGAAAAACTTCTGAAAAGAGGAGCTTTACGTAACGGTACTTTTTTATTAAAAAATAATAAAATGATAACGAAAAAAGAAAAAAGTAGGTTTTGGTATTGCAAACAATTTTCATACTGAAATGTATTAAAAACTTTTGTATTTTAATAAATCAATATCAATTAAAGTCGCTTTCCATACATTAAGCAAACAGT
>NW_018483784.1:0-2563 GCF_002113885.1 Mizuhopecten yessoensis
GAATATTCTGCCATGATTGCTTAGATATCCAGGTGGGCGATACAGACCCTATGGGCCTCTTGTATTTTTCCAAAGTTTTATATCTATAGATTTCATTTATTCAACAAAAAATCAAAAAAAATCTACCAATTCCACAAATACCCTAGGCCCTGGGACACATTGTTTAACCATGTCTGTTTTTAGGTAGGAACTACAAATATGTGAAGCCCTTGCTGATTGGCTGATTGAGTTATTATTGTATAAGCTCTTTAAATGACTAGTTAACATGTTGAAACAAAGGAATATTCAGAAGGTATGACAACAAGGAAAGTAATGAAGATTGACCTGAATAAACTGAATATGTTATAGAGAGATACAAAGTTTCTTTGTACAGTACACACATGCTCTTTGGAGATAAATAAATCTCAATTTACAATGTCATCTGATAATTAGTATGTTGAAAGTGTCATGCTTAAAATTGTACATGGACGTGTTTATAAGGCCCTGCTATCATGTCTATAAATAATTTCTATAAGGCCCAGGGTCATAATAAAAGACCAGTTGGTAGCTTGTTTGGAAAGTTTTGAAATGACCATGACCTTTATTCAAAGTCACAACACATGTGATATAAAGACATGAAATGAATGGAATAAGAGATTTACAATTCTCTAAATATGGTTAGGATTTAATTGGTTCCATTGAGGGTATACATATACATGATACATATTCATACACAGTAATATATATGCATGCAGTAACTCACATGTGCAACTTTGATTGGAACAGAAGATGATATGGTGCTGGGCCCAGTGTTATAGTCCTGCTGTGCATTGGTCATCAGTTCTGGTTTTTCGAGCTAGGAGCAAAAAAATAATAATTTATATACTATACATCTCTGACTTGAGATCCCAAAGAGCTACATGCGAAAAAAAACCTTTAATGACAACAACCAAAATTCAGCCCCCTAGGTACTGATATACCTACAAGAGGGGGGTAAATGTTCTGTCATTAAATTTCCAGCCTAACTTATTTACTTCTTTACATTTGCATTATCAAGGAACAGGTTGTTTGGTTGAGGAGGTTTTTTTTATAGAGGGGGGTGTAGAAACAAAAAAGATCCGGATACTTTTCGATAGGGACACAGCACAGATAACCTGAAAAACCCGGTCCACCGAGAACACTTTAATATCCCTATAAAACCCATCTGTATTCCTCAGTTCATCTATTGTAAGTCACCAGACACTAAAGCATGAGTACTCTGTACAAATGGTTCACTGACCACCTATCTTTGTCTGTGCCAAACTACCATAACCAACACAATGACTGCAGGCAGATCATGTACCGGTGCAAAAAAAATTACTTTGGACCTTGAAAAGTCTTAAATTATTTGTATGTGGCCTTGAAAAGTCCTTGAGTTTTGCTGTTCAGTAATCTATATATGATTATCCATCATGCCTTTTTCACAGATTGAAATTCCACAATTTTATATGAAACAAAACAGTTTTATGTTTAATAAAACATTATGACTTGTATAGTTGTATTTTAACTATTTTTACCAATTATTTGTAAAATTGATGTCCTTGTTCTCTCTGGTTGCCCACAACGACAGGCCTTGAAAATTAAGTTAAGGTTTGACATGATCTGTATGAACCCTGCAATGGTTAAAACATTTCGTGCAAATATGAAAAGTAACGGGATACGTTTAGGTATTTATTTTATGCATGAGCATGTGCAGCACAGATCTAGAAGATAACATGAGGAAAATCAGGTTCATCGAGAATATTCTACTAGTATATCTCTTTAAAACCCGCCCATATTCCTCAATACATCTGTTGTTCCAGTGCATTATGGTAGCAGCCGCCATGTTTATTTCAACCCATACAATACAAATAGCTAACATCATCCAACAAGGTGTAGGTAATTTCTGTTTATGTCAAGATGGTATGCTTACCAGATAACGTTCACCATAAATACTTGATATAAGTTGATACTTTGATATAAGTTGAGGTGTATACTAAAGGAGTAAAAAAAACTCTCTTATCGGAGTATATCACACGTGCACTGGAGCCGGAAATAGATATGAATACGTTGGTGTTCGAGAATATTCTTAGGACGTAAATTGCCGGTAGAGGGGTTCCGAAATTATCAGGTGATGTCTCAATAGCTACATTTGTTGTTGTTGATCAGTCTGTTTAGATAAAAGTGTATATGTTGTGATAAGGACGAGGAAAAAACAGCTTTATGAGTGACTTTGATTACATATAGAGAATTTGATGAGCAGTATACGATAATATTTAGTTCGTCAATTCAAAAGAAGGGGGCTCATGTAGTTACCGCAGCATCGGTGTCCCACTTCAGGTTTAAGTTATGAACAAGTTTTTTTCAAGACAGTTTTAGATCACAATAGTGAAGAGGCTGTTTATTATTACAAGATTGAGGCACTTATCAGGAGTTTAAGCAATGTGCTGAACCATTTTTAGGTCACCTGAGCTTCGCTCAAGTGACCTATTACTAATCGCTTTCCGTCCGTCGTCGTGCATCGTGTGTAAACTTTTTACATTTTCAACTTCTTCTCAAGAACCAG
>NW_018483785.1:0-2563 GCF_002113885.1 Mizuhopecten yessoensis
AGTTGAAATAACTTGTTTCATAATTGTTGTAAAATAAATGAAGTTAGTATTTTATTATTCCAGTTTCAAAATATCGTTAATATTATTTTTTGGTATTGCAAATGTTAATTGAAATTATATGGTTAAAATCCAATAGTCACCCTGGTCTGAAATTAGTGGAAACATTCTAATTTCTTTGTCTAGTCCAATTAGATAACTAAGGAACATGTAATTTATACAAGCCCAATAGACCTCTTGTTCTTGTAGTCATTACAATAATTTTCTCCGGGTTAGCTCAGGAGCTTTTTAACTAAGACAATTTAAAGAGCCCCTGGTATTGCCAGTATGAAATTTACCAAACTTTGAAAATGCCTTGTAGTTGCAATTGTTAAGTGTCCATCTTTTTCAGATCTGTTGATCACATTTTGAGGAAACAGCAAAGGTATCCTTCTGATGACTGATTGAATTTAAGTGATGGACTTGGTTACAATTAATTGATTGTTTTACAGGTTGGATTTGGGGGCCCTTTCACAAAAGCCAGCCAATGATCCCCTAGAATCAGCTTACATATCACAGTACAACCAACAGGCCACAGAAAGTATAAAAAATTCTATAGGCGTAAGTATCCAACTTGAGGAGATTTCATATCATTATTATTTTGCTGATTTCATTCTATTTTGAATCATGTTCAATTTCTTCTGACATGATTGTTTTAGTTCATTGCTATTTTGACAAACAGATTAACCTCTTGGAAGCTAAGTAAAGTTTGAGAAAGTTATTTTGAAATCTTTTAGCACTATCACAAATTCATGACTCGTAAAGTTATATTTCTACCTTCCAGCAGATTGGCCATATAGAATAGCCCTTTGTCTTGCAATCTTGATTTGAAATGTTTGGTTGGGTAAGAAGTTAATTGACTGTACATGATTCTATAAATTCCTCTCCTTTTCCAAATAATTAAATGATACTTGTAATACATGATATTGATTTTCCTAGTTTTAATATCTGAATTATCGTGTAATGTAGATTGGATCATCCCCGCGACAGAATCTGACTAATCAGCTTGGTGGCTCAGCTTTGACCAATCACATGCAGTCTGGATCCTTGTCAAGTCAGTTGCCGTCATCATCGCTATCCAATCAGCTTTCGGTTTCGCAACAGTCCTCGTCTAATGCCATTAATGCATTGGTGTCCTCGTTTGGTCAGAATCAAACCTCTTACAGTCAGAGCTCTTCAGGATTCAGCCAGAGTGTGTCGGCCTACAGTCAAAGTCCGCCTGGGTACAGTCAGACTACCTCAGGGTTCAGCCAAGGTCAGTCGACATACAGTCAGAGTCCGTCGTCTGTTTACAGCCAGAATCAGTCTTCGGCTTACAGTCAGAGTCAGCCATCCGGCTTTAGCCAGAACACTGGGTCTGTATACAGCTCGAGCCTGGAACAAAACAGTGGTGGACAGGTGGATTCCGTGCCCTCTTCTCAGTCGGGTTTACAACAGCGACCAAAGTCCCAAAGAACAAAACTACCACCACCATCCAAGGTACAATTAAATCACCTCATAGACATTTCATAAAAAGATGTGATGGATTTCATTTATTTCCAGTATACTTGTTAATCTTCTTAAAACATTTAAAATAATATAGTCAAAACGAAAGTAAAGCGGTCTTAGACCTACGTAAAGTTACTTTCTATTTCTTGCAATAAACAAAACTTAGAGGATGTTTTAAGAAATCTTAAGTTAAGGTGAATAAGAGATTCACATGTTGTACACATGTTATGTCTCTTAGACCAGTCTAAAGTCAAAGAATAAATCTTTCATTCCTAACTGTGACCTGAATGTTTAGATTCCAGCCTCTGCAGTAGAAATGCCTGGACACATGACGAAAAGGTTAGATGTCCAGTTTGGAACTTGGGAATTCGGATCTGATAATTCATCACCTTTTAGTTTTGGTGGAGAACCATCTGTTACAAGCAATTTGACAAGTTCTGGTGCTAGCAGGTAATTGAGTGTTTTATCTTCAATTTGTAAATATTTCTTTCAAACATCATTTTCTTTCCAGTGAACTTACTTTTCAATACATTAGATATCTGCTTAGACTTCCTATTATAACTTCAATTTATTCAAGTTTTGAGAAAGAATTTGATGTGGTAATTAGATTTTGACAAGAAAATTAGGAATGTGATATAAAGTTTCAAGATAAATTTGTGGTGCAACTTTTAAGTTTTGAAAATAAATTGTGAAGTGGTTATTAAGATTTGAGATTTAATTTTCTATGCACTGTTTTACTTTAATTTGCAATTCTGAAAGAAATTTCCTGTCTGAATTTTGTAACTTACTTTACAGTACAACTCCAACGATAAGTGGTCACTTGCCCCCTCAGCAGGTGAGTAGTAAACCAAATGAGTCTGTGATCTCCTCCTCCATAATGACCACGCCTCCCGCTAATAGTACCTCAGCTATGTCGGGCGGTGACCAGACCTCTCCCAGGACCAACATTTTCCAGGCCTCCCCCTACACCACTCCTACCAAGAAGGACTCTGCATCACGCAATCAGAGCAAGGTAGATACAAGTTACAGTCCTCACTTT
>NW_018483786.1:0-2563 GCF_002113885.1 Mizuhopecten yessoensis
CATGGCTGTGTGGTGGCAGTCGTATAATAATTCCGCTCACAAACAAAAGTAGCATTGCACCATTGGGAATATGTGTACAAAATTTGAAAAACGTATTCAGTTTGTTAACATCAACACCAAGATGGCTTCTTGGCGGTCATATTGTTATTCTTATCCACAAATACATGTACAGCAGTGCCGAATTGTAGGCCAAAGTATGCAAAATACTGATAACAAGAACTGTGTACGGCCATGGCCAGAAAGCGTCCGTCCAAACGACTTCACTCCAGCTGTAGGCCCCGTCCTCATCACTTGCTTCCCGAGGAAGGTCACGGGATTCGGTAAGAGGTCATGACACACAGTAGCCATGGAATATCATAATACTTAGCCTGTAGCTTGATTGGGAAGAGGGCTACCAAATGTGCTTAAATGAATGGCCTTGGACCACAATCAGAGGTCAAGTGTGTCTGTTGACACCATTCAGTAACAGATAATCATACAGGCCTGTTAAGCCTCTTGTTTTTTGCAACTCGCAGCCGTTAGATCTCGCTTTTGAGAACAATTTGATAGACCTGCTCGAATTCATGCTTGTTTTCTTAACACAAATTTCCAACCAAACTGGTTTTAGTGATACTTTCTGGTGATATCTCCGCTCATGAAAAAAATCAAAGGAGATCGTTATTGTGGATTATATTTATATTCCCTACCAGGTACAATAAATGAGCAATTGTGGTAGGGGTGAGAAACGGTTGCGTTACATAATTTGACTTCCCGCGGGCGGAAGTCCCCATTAGATTTAGTATTACATGTTTTTACATGAAAAAGAATATATGAGGAACAGTCGGAGAGATACCTTCGGATTGTCCACACTACCCTTTACTATTTATAATATAAAAATCGGAAATTCTCCGGCCTTCAATAATAATGACTTTCAAAACCGGCCGTATACATTAGATTGAACCGGTTAATATGTATGACTACAGTTAAGTTGTCGTTACTATTTGTATGTCAGTATGTCTTCGAGCGTTGAATTTACTGAATACGGCGTGCAACATCAGAGATTAGGCGATAAGCCTACCTTGATATTGGACCGGCAAAAACAGGAGAATAGCGAAGCGTCCACGAAACTATAATTCGAACTGAAAATCGATAAAACAATGGCAAAATGTGACCAAAGGAAAGATTAACATGGGGATCATTGAAGAAGTACAAGGGAATAGAACCAGGTGTATCGGAAGGGTAAGCGTATTCTGCATCATTGACGACACTGACCATGTAAATCTAGGTCAAATCCAAGTAATGTCACGTTCCCACATCGTGAACTCGGGAAATGTTGTGACAACAAAACCACCAGGCTCAGTAATGAGCATAACCAAAAACATCGACCTTGAGTGTATGAGAAAAGGATGGCGACCACAACATGTTGCCATGGTCTTCATAAACCGGCATCTTTGGAAACCTTGTGTTGTAAGGTTGTCTGTCAGTAGATTCGGAGCAAACTCTTGAATACCGAATTAACTGCGATTGTAAACACCGTAGGTATAGGGAACCAGGATGTTACTATCAAGAAAGGGAAAGTTTACGATCGGAAAGTCGAAATCGACCAGTTCTCCGTACAGCTTTATAGTAAGCCGTCCCTGTTGGTCATGGTTTACGTAATGTTCAAGGACAGAAACCTTAAGTAGAAGAGTCTGTAAGTCCTGCATTCCAAGATCAGGAGGGTTATATACGATCATAATTATACGATAGATATGCGAAATTGGAGGACTGCTAGGATTTGGTTACCTGTCCTGAATTTTGAAGTTTCAATTTGACGTCATTATAGATTACTTGATCGGTCCCCTTTTATTGAAACAGTTTTGCGGAAATAGGTTTTCATTTCTTGAGTCTTCTGTTTGTTGGGGTGTTGATTTGAATGTCCCATAACACATACTGACACAAATAAAATTCTAATTCGAACGGAAGCTGAGACCAAGGTATAATGGTTCAATAATAAAATACTTCAACCTTTTTGTTCATATCCTGCCTACTTTAAAACACGGTACAAGGTGTAAAACACATGTAAATCCCTGGCATGTCTCTGTAGTGTGCTTTTTAATAACAATGATTGTTACTTTTCTCTTTGGTTCTATTTCCCGTCGGGGATGAACAGTTACCAGTTTCTCTATCCCAATGATTTGTTCGAACTTTCTGTTTTCTTTCCCGATGAACTATCCCATGTGCAATACATTGTCAATACTAAAAACATTCCTTAACGGAGGAATCCTATAGTTAATTATACTGTTACGTAATGCGTTTATTTTCTCCAGTAAAAGGCAGCAAAATATGGTTTAAATAAGTACAATCGGCAATTAATGTCTATCTTTGTTTGGGAAGCGTTCGAAAGTATGAATACGGGCTTATGAAGCAAGTCCTCTTATGATAGACTCTTTGGGCTTGGAGTAAAATGTTGTTCTTGAGGAATTGAATCCTCATTAATGAAATGTCGTTTATGCAGCATCGCGAACACGTAAAGGCGTTTAAAACGCAAACGTTGAAGCGACGTTGGCAAAACTTTTTTCATACAGCGACAATTTAAAATAAA
>NW_018483787.1:0-2564 GCF_002113885.1 Mizuhopecten yessoensis
GAGAAAAGACTTTTCGAGTCAATTTGCAAGGAGACTTATTAATTAACGTAGATATACCATCATTTGAAATGAAAATAAAATATACGCTAATAAACTTATAGGGTTAGTAAGCAAAGTGACGAACACGCTAAAAGACAGTACTTTCAGTACTTTGATATATACTTGTTATCACTTCTGTATCCAGCAAATACAACATTAAAAAATGCGTAATTGCCCACAACGTTATAGGGTGGGATGGATTTAAGCATAGTAATTTAAACAGCGCTGAGCTGATATCGATAACATCTGTAAGCAAGGACAGTAGCATTATCTTCCCATGACTGCTGAACCTGAAAGGTTACCTATCACGAAAGCTGTTGTGCTACATTTATTAACTTAATGTAGTCAGTTTCTTGAGACACTGACACAAATCACTACGCCGGAATGGGATTGTTCGGGGAGTCACAGCATTAATTCACCGATTAAAAGTACATTGAGTATAACTCCTTTTTTCACTACTAAGTTATTGAAAGAAAGTACCACACAGTTTCACGACAGTGCTATCTTCCTAATCACTGGACGAATGGTCAAGCAAAAGCAGGACTACTTACACTACGCAGTAGCAGATCGAACAGGTGGTTGGAGATGGTACCGAGCCTGTACACCACCATTTCACGGTTCTTCACGGTCGCCTGGTGTCTTATTTGGATGGCCTCCTTCATTCATAAAGTGAATTATTCATTGTGATGAACTTTGATAATGATTTCGTGTTTCATGTCCTTGAAGAGCTGCTAGTGTCTGCAAAGTCAAGACATTGGGGACATTCCGATGCTGCATTGCGGAAATTGCGACGCCGTTTCATGACTCCTGAGTTATTATAGTGATTAAAATGAGAGAGAAATACTCTTTCATGCCCTGTGGTGTTGTAGAAAAGGGAAACTCTACCTTCGATATTCTCAAATTGGTACAAAACCCTCGGCAAGCCTTGGGATTCAATTCATTTGAAAACCTCTTGAGTAGAATTTCCCTAGTTGCACCTCTGGAAATGACAAAAAAAAGTCTCACATGTATAACCGATTCATGGTGTCTTCTGGGTTTTTTAGTGTCCTCTCAGTTCTCGTTGAAATTTAATAACTCGCTGACAAATTATACTAATATGGACAGGATGACCGTTTGATGCAGTAATTGATTTCTTTTTTGGGGTTTCTACGTCGACCTTAAACAAATTAACATGTGTTTCTTTACTTCTATTTCTAGTTATCGTTTACGTGACAAGCTGATTGGTTGTACTATATTGGACTATTAATCTCAAGGTAATCAGAATCTTTTCTCCAGTTGTCATTTATTATGTTACACGGTAAACATAAACGATTTGTCTTAATACAAATAACTTGCAGCCAAAGCATTTTTTTATCAAACTGTTAAGGGTCTGACATAGTAGATTTGTATCCTGTATCCTGTATCAGGGAAAGGACTTCATATGGGTTGTTCAAGTTGTGCCCAATCCCATCGCTAATTACATTGGCAATACAATGAGTTTATTTAATTAAGTAACTCTCAGGCGAAATACGGCGTAAGACTACATGAGCGTTTTTTGCTTGTTCGGATTAAACTTGGATCAACATTTTACTCTTTACATTGCTATACTGTAAAATATACTACGGTAGATAAACGATGATTCATATGTAGCTTGGCAACAAAAAATACAGAAACTCGGATATATGATAGGTCGGTAACATTCAAATCGAAAAATTGTTTGCATCAAAATTTACCCACTTCACGGTAATATAAGAATATGATAACCAATTTTCTAATATTCATTGAAACGTATTTTACATCATTGATACTTTGGATAAAAATGAACAAGCAATTCATTGTTTAAAATGACAATCGAAGCATTGATATAATTGTAAGAAAAATATTTATTATAAAAATGCTTTATACTTTAATTGTACAACATAAATGAGATCACACAAGTAAGGTATCACACAACACATGTAACGTCAAACAGGTGAGGTAAGCTTTGGATTTGTTCGGGAAATCTGGATGAAAGTGATCACTGATGCACACACATTTCTGTATCTCAGCTTCATTCGTTCAGGCCGGCTCTCCTTAATCCATCCAGATGTGTGTAAATCACGGTTATCAATAACCTGTTGAACATAAGGTATTGAGTTATTATTCTTGAACATTACTGTCTATATAAATCAAGACATACAGATCATCACACGACCGAAGTATGTGTTTCTATTTGGCAGCATGCAAAACAAAACCTGTACATCATTCTTTCTGTGAATAGCAAATACAATGCTTAGAAACATTATTTGTAAGTTATGTTATACATGCAATAAACCATTCATTTTAGACTCTGCGAATGCTAATTATACTAAGCATGATCAAAGTTATATAGAATGTAAAGAAAAGCGGAAAAATCCATCTAGTAATATTTAAGAACATTATTCATGATCGATGTTAAATACAAATGTTAAGGAAAAGCTATATTTTTATACTCTAGTCATGTTTAGTAGGTACTTACCGCCAACAGTGGGGTATGTAGGGTATCCGGGATATCTCCGTGGGAATTG
>NW_018483788.1:0-2564 GCF_002113885.1 Mizuhopecten yessoensis
TGAACTCTTCCATTTCAAAGGTTGGAATAGTTCATTATGAAAGTTAAGGGTGAATGAGTTAATTCAGGGGTTAATCTAGCCCGGTATATATCTCTGTATTATTTCATTATATCTTTACTTTCTTCCTTGTACAATCTGGCCATGTATTCATGAAACCATTCCCATGCTTAAACTCTGATTCTGTCCTCAAGCCAAATGTCTTGTTCAGATGATAAAAAATTCCACAATTTTTCAATGATATAGAAGAATTTGAAGACTTAAAGTCAAAAAGTGTTTTGGGTGTTTACGCTTGACATTTTTTTACGGTTTTACATGATTTATAAAGTTGCAACAAGGTGGGCTTGCACACAGAATCAATGCTTATGTGAGAGAATGATTTCATGAATACAGGCCATTATCTTTGTAAATAACGTCATGAATCACATTATCATCAAATATTTTGATAAAGTTGACGGAGGAGCTATTCTCCAGGAATGGAGCTGTGGTCTCCTGTGTTACACGAACATGTCGCCACGTAGGTAGTAATACCACAGTCAGCAGCATGTGACCGTTTTTTACGTAACCAGAACTCAGTTTCTTCCGAGTCAACCCACAACCATGTACGTTTCCTCACTCGTGACTCATTGGATAAACCTGCTGGAAGTTGGTGTAAACAAGTCTAGGTTACTCACTAGTGGGTAACACCCTAGACGTGATTTTATTGGTCAATCTTTGATTTATGACGTCATGCAACAATGCTTTTCGACGTCATTTTCATTTATGACGTCATGCAACAATGCTTTTCGACCATGCAGATCCCCAAACTTGTGATGATTAATGACCACGGTAAGCCTTGTGTCTTCATACAATATGCAGATTAACTGACTGAAGTTAGATAGACATGATAACAATCCATCATTCGTTTGGTAACCTCTATATATTTTTCCGTTCTGTTTTAGGTACTTGGGGATACCCTGACAAATCTCCACACCGCCAAAGAGGCCAATGATTTCTACCAGCCCGTGCACACATATGTGATGAACCCCAAAGCCATCACTATGGAGGAATTGTACGGAGGCATCAACAAACTCACGCTAGAGTGGGCCGATGGTCTCATGGCCATCACCGTCAGGAAGTGTGTCACGGTAACCTAATTTTCCAAGTCTGTAACATGCATCATGCGTATATGCCTACTCAGTCGCTTCATTTTTTTATTTTTATTTTCTTGTTTTTTTTTCTATCTGAACTGAAAAGTAATGAAATATTTTTGTATAAACTTGTTTTTGCATTTTCGCTTTTTGAATAATTTATGGTCTGAAAAATTTATGTTGGCAATGCTGCAGAAAAATATTGAGTCATTATATATTCCACCCTTATATATGTAAATGTGCTGTGTATTATGACAGGACACGTCTGAGGACCACCAGTGGGTCGTGTGTGACGGCCCCGTGGACGCCCTCTGGATTGAGAACATGAACACTGTCCTGGACGATAACAAGATGTTGTGTCTCGCTAACAGTGAACGTATCAAGTTCACCCCGTTTATACACATGTTGTTCGAGGTTCAGGACTTGGCGGTGGCCTCCCCTGCCACTGTTAGCCGCTGCGGCATGGTGTTCATTGACGCGGAAGAGCTGAAGTGGATGCCGTACGCTCAGACATGGATCACACAATTCTCCGAGAAGATGAAGCCGGAGACGTCTGAATATCTGCTGGAGCTATTCAAACGTTACATAGAATCTGGTCTCGTGTATGTGCACAAGAAGTGTACCCAGGCCATAAACCAGGTACGGGTGGTCAAGACTGACCACAGGTGTCCTATCCTGTTGATAGGATCATAGAGACTAACAAGTCTAGTCTTATCATTATATGTATGGGGCTATGTCCTTCTAAAGGGTTTACAGAGTTATGTTAAGACAAAGGGCTATATTCAACCAGAGTAACTATGTTCCACTACAGGGGTAATGTAGCACCAGAGGGGCCCTGTTCCACAGATGGGTTATGTCCCAAAAGAGTGGTTTTGTCCGATAAAAAGGGTTTTGTCCGACAAAAAGGGTTTTGTCGGACAAAATGGGTTATGTCCCTCGAGAAGGGCTATGTGGGATTTATTTGATCACAAATACATTTTATTCAGAAATATTTAGGTAGAAATACTGAAAAATTGTATTAAAGAAATGGAAACACTCCCTTGAATGAATTTAATTTATTTTTCTGTATAATTTGTTATGCTAGTCACAGAGGGATCGTTAATTCAAAACAATAACAAAAGAGCAACAGGACACAGTCTAGCACTTCTAAGAAAAGGAGTGGGCTGAACACAAGGATTTATTCTTTAAGTGAGCGGATTGTAAACAATTGGAATTCTCTTCCAGGTGTTGTTATGTCACAAACTTTTCATATTCGGAACTATTGTGTATTCAATCTGGATATATAGGAAAAAATACTGCGTCCAGGATAATTTTTATATATTTACATTTGCTATGCATCCATCCATTGCAATGCATTGAGAAGTTAAATGTTGTTATGAATCTAAAACAACATTTGCTATTCCGTCTTTGCGTATTGCAGAGTTATCTTCTCTTGTG
>NW_018483789.1:0-2565 GCF_002113885.1 Mizuhopecten yessoensis
TGGAAAAAAAAAAAAAAAAAAAAAAGATATGCGTACAGACAGTAGCTTGCTGAAAAGTATTTCTGAATTGTTTGTGAAAAGAAGAACTTTGACCAATATTCAAGGTTCCAGGGATCAAATACCCATAACGACTTCATCTTTTGAACTGAAAGACATCACATAATTATGTTTGGCCGTTGGTTTGCAGGCAAATAGTGTCATAGACTTAAGGAAAGAAAGTTACATACTCTAGGTCTCACAGGTCAGATCTGCTGAAATGCTCAAATGACCTCTTCTTAAGAACCAAGTTCTATGGAATCATGGAGACTGAATGTTTGGCAGTAACGTAGGATTAGTGCTTAGTTTGCATTTTTTTCTTCCAAGATTTCCTGTACATCTGTTCCGCATCATTAAACTCTATTTCATGTACGGCTTTTCTGCGTCATTAAACCCCATTTCTTGTAAAGTTACCATGTGTTGTTAATCTTATTTTGGTCTGTACAACTATCACTTGTTGTTAACCCTGTTTTCTGTACAGCTATCAAGCGTTGAGACTATAATATCAGCCATAATGGACCATTTCCCCGTGCTTCGTCGGAGGAGAGTCCTGGTCCAAGGTATTGGATGCCTCTTTTGGTATCTTTTAGGACTGATACTCTGTACACAGGTAAAGCAATATGTTTCATACTCAATTGTATTCAATTTTTGTAGAGCAACGTCTTTGTTGCCATTCATAAGTGTGTTACTGTATGCAAAACATACAAATACCAGCATTTAAAACGTATCCATATTTTTGTTTATTTTTTTATTTATATATTTTATTGTTTATTTATTTTGTATATCAGGCTGGAATGTATATACTCACAGTGATGGACTGGTATGTGGCGCTGACTATCCCTTTGTTTGCAAGGATGCAACATGGGCCAAAAAAGGAATACTTCTGGAAACATTTTTTTATATAAAATTGATCAAAATCCACCTGCAATGATTTATTTTTATTTTATAAGTTGTTTGCAATTACAGAGTCTATTTTCATACATTTTGACTCAAAATGTATTTTAGTGACAACTTCTACCTTACTGGGAAAAGATATATTTCCTGAATAAATTCAGCTGAAATAAACTAATTCTGATTAAGATACGTCCACATTCGAAACTCATTTTGCATACTTTACGCCAGACTTGAAAAAGAGGGTCAAACAGAGAGTTTTAGTGTTGATTTGAACAATGATTCAGAAAAAAAATCGGTGCATGTAAGCCGAAATTGGTTTGAAACCGATATCATGTTCAAAAGCAGATTCTGTGCTCAAGCCCACGTATTGTTCGATGCTAAATTAATAAAAACAAAACTATTTTGCAATGATTTTTAAGAATTGTATAAGCCGAATAACGTTTTCAATGACAGTTTGACTATGTCACATGATTTAAGCGAACCAGAAGTCGGTTTGAGCACAGAATGCATGCTTAAATATGAGAACGGTTTCATGAATACAGGCCAAGATATCATGTTGTTAAAGGTTTTAATATCATTACATGCGTTTCTGAAGTGCACGAGATCTGACTTTGAAAAGTTATGTGCTGGCATTCAAGGGTGTATTCCCAACAGTTATAACTGCTTTCAAATACCATTACTTTATAAGTCTCTGTTTTTCATTGTGATATGTATTTGAAAAGCACTGTGTGCCAAAAGCTGTACATACCTTAAACGTGTAATGTATTCCCTACAGTGGTTGTAACTGTATGTGTATTGAACGTAATTTAACATATCCGGTGTTTAAACTTGTAGGAGCTGAACGTTTTTCACGTGATGTTGAGTTAATGCTCGGACGTGGAATTCCAGTGGTCATGGGGATCGCAATATGCCTTATTGCCCTGGTATACTTCTGGTCAGTAGATATACGACGACATTTCATTATTTACAAATTACCAAGTGCTGACGTGTGAGTAGGATATAGGATATCATTGTGTTTACACCTATTCCTTACCATTCCTTTTATGGTAGGTAAACATGAGTCTTTATTTCCCTTAGTTTACTCATGGTTCAGGTTTTAATTTAATAAGACGCGTTGTTAAATAAATGAAGATTAATAAAATCATATACAACTTCAAGAACACCAGCTTAAAAATAGTATCATGTATCTAATAGGGGTCTGTTACTGTTTTTTTTATTTCAGATAATATCTTTTTGCACTGTAGCAACATACGAGGGCCCGACCTATGGTGAATACCAGTTTCCTCCATACACCCCTATCATCGGCTTCTTTCTGGGACTGCTGCCGCTTGTACCCTTCACTGTGGCAGCACTCAGAGCAATACTGCATGCACAAGGAGACACATTCTGCAAGGTTTGTTAGCGTATATCTATTTAAACGAATTTACCGCACTTGTTAGTTAAAGTTTCATTTAAAACTAGTCATTTAAAATAACTCTCTTTGAATGATTTCATACTTCGTCCTTTTTTCATTGCATTTTTATCTGCAGTACGACAACAACTTTCACGTTATAAACCAGACTCTTTGACAGGGCGTACCTGTGTGTTCAGGTATATACTGTATAAAGGGAAACAATCGCCACAGTTTAACTTTCG
>NW_018483790.1:0-2565 GCF_002113885.1 Mizuhopecten yessoensis
ACTTATGTTTACACTTCTCTTCAACAAGAAGGAATAATAGCATATTGTCTCTAAGAAAACATTGTTCTGAAATGTAGTTAGCAATATTTACTCAAATCGCCGTAGAGCAAATAATATCTACTCATGTCAGTACTTGAAGGAGGGGGAAGATGTTCACTGACGGTGTCCGACACTTTAGGAAAGCTGCTTTACCACTCAAGTGTGTTCGCTGTCTATTTGCCTAGTGCTAGCTCCGCCCCACAGCCTCTTCATGCACGTAACCGTGTATCGGCCCAAAGAAACAGAAAGATGACACTACTTTGATAATCCACAGTTCGCCAGCCGCCCCTCCCGACTTGAGGACCGACCCCCATCCCTTGCCGGCAGCTGTCTCTACTTGTAAGGCACGTGACCAATCTCAATTTGATGAAGTCCCGATATGTCAAGGTAATTTGGAACGATATTTGACCATTATAAATTTATAATATGGTCTAATGGAATACCATATGAATTGGTGAACATAAATTACAATATTAAATACCAAATAACGAGGCAAGACCACTGTCCAACAGGCAAACACGTGACCCGGCCAATGAAGTGACCGAACTTTTATTACTACCACAAAAAGATGATGACCCCCGATACGGTGACGTATCTCTACAGTATTTATGGTTTCCGTATAAACAGGCCTTTTGTGACGAGATGATGGCACCGTGTTGAGACGTTGACCTTTATGAAGGGGCTGTGTCACCTTTATAAAGACTACCGACGTCTCGGGTTACAACTGACACCTGATCTGATGTCCAGCCGATACCGGGTAATCTCATCATCTTACACAGAAACAGACACCGCTGGCTGGCCGGTGTTTTCTCTGTTTAAATCTACGCTATATTAAAGACCGTTGCGAACAGTCAATAGTCTATATAGCTTAATATGGTTTTTACGTTTTTCATTAAAAAAAAAAAAACGAAATATGAAACCAATTTACATCAGTCTTAATATATGTATTACACTCGCCAGGTCTTTCTGAATTAAATTGTCAGTTGAAAAAGTCCTCTATGCCTAAAGCCAGTTGTGCGACTAGGATAATGATAACGTAAGCAGAAAATAGCGTCTGGACAAGCGTTGGTGCAAAGAATATACATATGTACTTTCACTTTCAACGTTAATTTGTATGGCGTTTTCCATGACAACATCAACGATTAGACTTTAAATGCTTTAAAATATGTAGGAATACGGTTGCATATCTCGTTCACAATTTCAAATTGGAACCAAATTAAGAGTTGGACTTTAGCAGGACAAGTAGGACTACCAACACAGTCGAACAAACGTAACTGTTCACGTAAGCAGTGTTACGAAACACCAAGGATACTGTGATTGAACGTTTTGCAATTTGGTAGAACCTTTTAACTTTTCCCTGAAAGCAGTAAATTAAAACTGATTCGTTCTTAAATTCATAATCCTGCTCAACCATTTATATATATATGGGTCCTCCGGTATATGTCCTTCATGTACAGGAAAGAGAGAGGAGTATGCTTCCAACGGGGATCGAACCCGATCCCAGAGTTCCTAGTCGGACGCTCTACCAGCGCGAAGCTAGAAGGCGACCGTACAATCAAAATCTGCCACAATCCTATAGGCTATAAAATGTGGTTCTTTACTATTTAGTTTAACTTTATTTTAGTATCGGTATAATTTTCCAGAAACACAAACATGATATACATATAGGATTCGAAAACAAAGGACTCGCGTTAATCCGTCTCCTTTTTTGTGAAACGGCGATTGGACGGCTCTGACTAATATTACTCATTAGTTTAAACTGGATTTTGTTGTCAATATATTACAGTAATACAAATAATATACATAATACAAGGGTTCGAAAACAAGTACAGGGTACTTATATAAATCTGTTTCCTTGCGTTCATTAAGCAGCAATATGACGATTGTTGGTGCATTAGCAGTTAAAGGAAAATAAACCCATCAACAAACCAACCAACCTAAAAGTTTATTTGTGAAGTGAAGACTTTTTGGAATAAATATGGTTACGTCATGGGTCTGTACAAGTTGAATACGTTCAACACATTTTCCATGCAAACGTCTATACAGTGTACAGTGCTAAAGTAATAAATGACTAAACACGTTAGACCCATTACACATAATAATGCTAAACTGTGTCAAATAAATACCTAGGTAGTTAAGGCTTGGTTCACGGTTATATGATATATAAGCATTATACATTCAGACATCTTTACAGCAAATGGCAGAACAGAATATCTTGTATACACATAATGTAAAGGTATTGATGTACGTCTTGGTATAATGAGTGCTTATTCCTTCTAATGAAAAATGCATATACATTTTACGACTTAAGTCAAATGGTTTCTTATAAACTAGTTATGGTAAAGGTACTTAAAGAGATATCTATGGTAACCTGTTAGGGCCAAATTACAAATCTCGTGACTTCACTCCCTCGACCAAAAGTCGACAACGCGAGAAAACGACGGTGAATGAGCAAGAACGCGAGAACACGACGGTAAAGGGCGAGAATACGACGGCGAGGGAGCGAGAATACGACGGCGAGGGGGC
>NW_018483791.1:0-2566 GCF_002113885.1 Mizuhopecten yessoensis
AATAGGTCACTTGAGACTTTGTCTCAGGTGACCTAATAAAAACTGCTTCATATTTCCTAGAAACTGTTGGAGTTTTACATATCAAGTAAGCAAGAAAAGTACTAAAATATAAATAAGTACATGTACATTTATAATCGGCACTGAAATAACTACTAGATAAATTTATAGTGTCTTAAGTCTCAGCTATAGTGTCAGATAAAACTTAAACTATAATCAATAACCTTCGAAACAACTGTCGTTAAAATGTCTTCCTTTTATCTAACGAGGTTGATTACCATCAGACCTTCATTCTTTGAAAGCGGGGTCCTAATCAACAATGCAGACTAAATAGAATCTACAAATAGTGTCAAGGTTGTATGTTTGGGGTTTAACGTTCAGGCGAAAGGCCGAGGTCAAGTGTAGTGTGAGAGAGAGAGGTGTTAGGCAGACAAGGTAAAACCAACCTGTTTAGATGGTAGACTATCAGGCTTTGGACAAATAATAACATATACATATATCAACATAAGCTAAGCATAAACATAAGAAAAGACATGCATTGTTTATCTTTCCAGTCCGGACACATGCCCCTTCGGCTTGTCTACATGTATTGTAATAGGAAAAATATTGTAGACTGTTCGGTAGAAAAAGAAATTCATTCCAAGTTAATGATTTGAATTAAATCTGGACAAATCTTGAAATTATTTAAATTTTATACAATTTGTTTAGAAATAAATTATGAAAAGCAATAAAAAAAAGTCCATCCAAAACACTTAAAAAACATAGGTAGCTTGTTTGTAGGATAATGTCACAGATATATTTCAGAATGTTTCAACAATAGAAGTGGGAGGGTGCATATGTCCAGAAATAAAGTATTTGATAATATAAACAACTCGTTGGAATATATGTGTTATTTAATTACTATATATCTATAATCACTTTTCTTCACTTTTAACTTATTCACCCCTGAAGACACATTTGAACTAACGTTCTTCATGAAATTTCAGGGGAGAATGAGTTAAACACTGTATAACATATAGTATACACTGCGATGTTTCAAGGCTCTTCACCTATCAACTTTGACCTTTGACTTTGAATGCTTTTCCTCGGTTAAACTACTACCACAAGTGACTACATGCAATGAAAAAATTGCTCACGAAATAAACCTTCAAAACCAATGTTATGTGATATAAACAGAATTTTGCTTGTTAGTACATACTAAATATACGTCTATTTCCTGCCACCAAACTAACAATATGCTTTTGGTACTGACCCGAAAACATTTTATGGAATTTAAAAAGTTTTTTTTTCATTATAACAGTTCAAATAGACAGAATTCAAAATTGGCACGGCTATACGATGTACAATCAGCAAGTGTAAAAGAAAATTTGTTTTTGTTTGAATAGCAATCGATATTCTATTGATACCCTCACTAACTTAAAAGATCTTCCTTTCATCTTTTCAGGGGTATCAACAGAAATACTGACATTAATGATTACAACACTTTAGTAAAAATATTCTAATACTAGAAGTTCCTTCTTGTAACGAAGTTTGAAAATAAAATGAAAATTAACCATTATTGCTGCTTTTGATTATGTAGCAGGAAACAAACATATACTTTGTTTTGGCCTTACAATAATACTACATCGGTTATCTTTTTTATCTCACTCTTGTTGGTCATTTTTCAATAGTTGCTGAAGACATGAGGTTTACCGAACTTGAGCGAGATAAAAAAGATAATCAACCGTCACTTGTTGAGGAAACTCAAAACAAGAAGTGATTATATATTAGTTCTACACCAGCTATTTGACTAGCATGTGTACATCAGTGATCTACAGAAAACAGTCATATGTCAGTAAATGTGATGATGTAGATATAACGGCTATGTCAGTAAGTAAAAAGTATACAAACAATACCTTCAACACCTCCTCAGCATCATCTAGCTGTAACAACACAGCACACCTTCACTCACACATGCTGGCACAACAATTTACCACTAGTAACTTCTATTTTCAAGTAGAGATTTTATCACAGTCTAAATGTGACATAGCAGTATAATATTAAAAGATTTTAACAGGAACATCAAGCCTTGGGTTTAGAAGTTCAAGAATCTTAATCATCAGGTCAAGATTTCTTTGTCATACCCTCAAGGTAGTGAAAAAGTTCAAAATTGTTTGTGGTACTGTCTGGGACAAGTTGCTACCACTATTCACCATGACAACAGCTCTAATTCTGAAGTTCTCCAGTGGTTTTGATAATTTATATAATTTCACAGATTTTTGCATTCTTAATTGATCTGTTGTTTTAAGGAATAATGATCATCTTCATTATAGATGGAGCTCCTGAATACTATATTGAATACATCTGAATCAAGACTTATAAAAAACATTTCGTGAACATTTTCGCAATTGTAACCGATACATTTGATACTGATTTTATGGCCAAGACTTTTTGGAAGTGTTTTTCCATATTCTGAACTTAAGTTTAATACACAATTTTGGTCATCTTAAGCCATTTTTTATCACTAAGCAGTATTCTGTAGAAATATCTTTTGCATTGACAGATCTCAGTAATGGCACCCACATACTAG
>NW_018483792.1:0-2566 GCF_002113885.1 Mizuhopecten yessoensis
AAAAAAAAAAAAAAAAAAAAAAAAAAAAAAATTGAAATACCTCCTTATACATCATTTCCAACCTTTCAAATTTTCATAGAGAATAAATTTCTGAAAATACTCCTATTTCACAATACAATAATGTACAATTAATACCATAATTTAAATCTGTTCCATGCAATGATGTAGTTAAATTTGAACAATAAGTAACTATTTCACAACACAATAATGTACAATACCATAATTCAAAACTGTTCTTTGCAAAGATTTAATTAAATGCGAGCAATAGGTAACATGTAGAGATTGCTCATGATTTCAAAAGTCAAAACTGACTGGAGTCTTCAGCTCTTTGAAAAGTAGTATACCTGAAATAGATCAATACAGACAGGAATGTGTTATCTGTTGGAACCTATGATGTGCTGTATAGTGTTCCTTTATACTAGCTTGCTCCTGATTTGCTACAGGATGAACCAGGTTTACCCCCAACTCTATAGCAGTACTGTTACAAGGCCTACTACAAACAAGAGAACAAACAACCCCATGGGCCAGGCCTTTCATCTCCGGCTTCTTCTACTTTTTATTACAAGGAATACGTAGAATGATAAACTGGATTAAGATGAAGTAGTTTGGGCCACACAATAGTACACACTCATTCCAGATAGATCTTCTGTGTATGTATCGCCTCATCACTGCATTCTCTCACAAAACCTCCTCACCTGTACCCCCTCACAACCCCCTAAAACTTCACGGTACAGCAATGAACTTGCAACGAAACGCGATAATAACGAGAGAAAACTTCACATGATTTGTTCATGACCTTATAAATTTTAAATGCAATTTAAATTTGTTCCTCAATAATGAAGGTCATCCTGTTCAAATGATCTTTCTGGTGGAGGGCTTCCGTCAATTACTAAATCATTCACCCCTGAAGACACAATTCCAATGAAAACTTTTGGAATAGTTCATTTCAGGGGTGAATGAGTTGAAGATTATAGGTAACCAAACTAGCAATAATTGATCTAACTATATGTAGTGGATAAATTGATGTAAATCTAAATGCATTTATATCCAGATGTTCAAAAATTAATCACCAACCGATCTTTCTTACTAAAACATAACTCTTCAAAGGCAGCATTCGGATGATAAATGTCGACAACAAGCATGCTATATTATGTCTAAATTCATCAAGTCATTGTGCTAAAATACCTGGACCAGAATTCCACACAAATTATTCATGAGATTAAAGCGGAAACTGTTTCTTTCCCTTTTTGAGACTTTCATGCACAACATTTTTAAACATAATTCACCAGCAAGCAGAGAGTGGCATTTACTGCCATGCAAAGATGCCACGTTTCGGAGGGCATGAAGTGGCAACAAGGATATACAGACCGTGGTTATGCCACATTAAATCTTCAGCCTATATCTTTTACGAGGGTTTAATGAGATGTTTCAAATGGTAGAACTGTTTATATTATAGCATGCAGGTAATACATGAGCATTGAACTGAAGCCCTGTAAAGCAGGAAGGGGGGGTGGGGTGGGGGGGTAATTATTTGTAAGGCGAGGTAGAGCAGGCTGTAATTTATCTGTCCCTCACATCTCTCTCCTATATGTCAAACTCATTCTCAAAGTGTATATTATGTCAGACTAACCAGCATTGCTGATCTACAAGACTGGTGTATAAACATATTAAAGAGATGAGCGGGTTGGAATGGGTATATGTAACATACCTTACCCATACAGGCAAACTGGCAATATGCACTCACTGGAAATAGACTCTCTAACTGATCAAATAAAATATTAAGATGAAATTTAGATATTGCATATCAGATTTAGTGATGAAGCCAATTTTTGGAAAATGATGGGTTTGATATCCATATTCTGTGCCATGCTATCTAGTATAAGGAGTCTAGAAATTCCTTGGAGATGTTACACACAATGTCAAGGTCACCTTGGAGAAAACAAGTCAAGGTAAATACAGGTCAAACATTGCCTGGAAAGTCTTGGCAGTCACCCTAGATTATATACAGGCTGTACTGTTCTCAGATAATAAAACTCATATAAAGTGAGATTCAATCTCCTCAACATTTGAAATCCTTGGATTTGATTTGGCAAGTTACTGAAAAAGACAATTGGAAGTTGAAATAAAGATATGAATTTCATTTTTAAAAGAAAGCCTTCGCCAAGTCCTTATATATTATGCATTAATAATATTGGCACTTTAAAGCTACCATGTACATTTGTTAGTAAATTTCAAAATTGTCTTAATTCAATTTGTTTTACGATTGTCTTTATCTTCTTAACCTTAAACAGGTCTTACTATTAGCAATGTCTTCTTGTTATATAACAATATATCACTGACTAGGGGAAGATCAGGATCAGATTATTCCACACTTGAAGAAACCACGGCATTGGCTCTACCCTAAACCCCTTAATAGAGAATTAGCTTAACAGGAATTTAACCTTTTATAATATTTTTCAATCTTAATTGCTTTACATTTTAATGTATAAATCACAATCATTGTTATATATTAATATCTTAGTCATGATCATTGTTATATATTAATGTCTTAATCATGATCATTGTT
>NW_018483793.1:0-2568 GCF_002113885.1 Mizuhopecten yessoensis
TATATGTATATATATATCTGCTTGGAAGCAGTATATGTATATACAAATTTATGAAAAAATGGCTGGGGGAGATAAAATGTTTGGGGAAAAAAAGAAAAAAAACCCAGGACAAAACGAGTATACTTTGCAACATAGAAAAGGAAATACATATTTACATTGCAAAACAAACTCTTGTTGGATATCAAATGAACCGTTGTTTAAATTTTAACTAAATAGTGTGATAGACCTTCTAGTATACGGTAAAAAACGAAAGCTTGACGAAAACAAAATACTTATTGTGATAGACCTACCTACATATAACAGAGCAGTACACGGAAACAAGGAAACAACCCACAAACGTGCAACCATAGCTAATGTTTTCTTTAGAATTACTGTTTGATGATCATCGAGCTGTCAAACTTTCTATCCTTTTTCACTATAACGAGCATGTTTCTTATGTCCTCAGGGGTTTGTTTGAAATATATTTACTGCACCCCGTATTCTAGCCGTCAATATCCTTATCCGGTCTTTGCATTCAAAACCCTCACATGTTTTAATAAACTCACAAATTGCAAAAACAGGACCACAAACATGTTGCTGACCTTATAAAAAGTAATAAAATCACTCGAGGAGGTCCTTGATATAAGGTTTGACGAGTAAGACCTTGTAATACTTGATAACAGCTCTTTGTGTTATTTCACTTGTCAGCTTGAGTGTATCTCTCATCATGCTGACCCATTTAATTCTTTACAAAAATTAACACATTGGTCTTTTGATTTCAAACTGAAGCTTGCGACATTGTTCTGTACATAACAAAGAATGGTTACCAATACAAGACTCGACAAATATGTCCTTTGCTTACTGTGAGATTGCTTACACTAGTAGGGTATTAGGAGACTTTTCATTTCATTTCTGGTATTCAGGGTCGCCAGACAGAGTCACATGAATATGAAGGAATAGCTTCTTATTGCCAATATGTCGATGCTTAGCGACCGTTAAAAACAATGTAACAGGCGTTTCTCACTAATAAGTGTCGTAATAGTTTTCTCTCCAGATATCGACGGAGCCTTGTTGATTTCAAAATATATGAATTCTCTACCCATATTGCTTCTGTTCCCCACAAACATTGATGAAAAGTATAAACAATCAAATACAAAACAATACCAGAGATTTATTGAATGCAATTGATTTATTTCACGATGACGTGACATATTGTACAGTTAGGGATATGGAGGATTGCTTCCTCCGGGTTAACTAATAACCCAGACCATTCCGCAGAATAACTGAAATTCAACCCACATTTATTTTTCTCCGCTGTACCCAAGACTATACAACCTGGGCCTGTCTTATTAAATCTTCCAAAAATATCTCAGAAAGTAATTACTTCTTCAAATTTTACCTATTTTTATGATAAAAATAATAAATCCTTTTGAAATTGATTTTGATTTTTAGAAATGTCATCCGTCTTGTAACGGTATAGTTTGCCTATATCTATTACCCACATTTACCGGTCTATATTGAAATAATTCATGTCTCGTGATGACTTTTGACAACTCAAAACCTCATATGGCAAAAGTTCAATTTTATTGGTAAAAAAATTTAGCATTATTTTTTTTCTGTTATTTCATCAGATCGTCCAATATATATTGTCAAACTGATCACAAGATATAATGTTTTTTTTGTCAAATATATTTTTGGTAGAATTTGTTTCCATCCATTGTAATGTTATATGTATACTAATCAACATTCAATCACGTCAACGTCTCAAGTAATCACTACATACACAAACAACAATTATATTTGACCGACACCAACACAGATATTGTATGACTATTTATTATATTTTAGTTTTGGTTGGTACTGCAAATGCCTGAACCTATTTCTCCTGCTTTCCAAGTGCTATTTTAGTTCATTGAAAGTTTTCGCTAAACCTGAACCCATAAAATGCATTGCTCTATTCCGTCGGAGCAATGTACTTTACCAGGTTCGTTCCATGATAAAAGTAAACATGTATGTATCGACAACTGTTGTTGAAATTATGACATTATGATGAATTTATGTTGAAGTTAAGTCGGTGACTGGATGAGTTTGTTCGTCAGTTGTCCGAACCCTTCACTGTGGTGTAGTCTCATATAAGCTCATTATCATATCTGCCTTTGTGTCGGACAATCAGCACCTCATGATCATCCCCGGTTTGTTGTCGATCACTCTACACCTCTTTGCTCCTGCTTGTAAGAAGGTTGCTACATGAATGATATATTTCACGGCGAACGGCGGAAGAATTCGGCCCTAAACCATCTGTGACGTGACGTTTTATGCTACGTTGGTATAGAGATAAGCAGGATTGCTCACAGACCGCCAAATTGATGACTTTTTGTTGCACCTTCACCAGTCAATATCCAATTAGGGCTTCAAACCTAGTAAACAACGGTTTCCCTTTGTCGTGTGTACAACTACGCATGGAATAAACATGTGATAAACAAACATAATGAGCTGGAAGGTTATTTAATGGTTGTCTTCCACAGTATCTCCAACTGACTCTGGATGATAAGTGTTCGAGATGACTTTATTGGGGGGGGGGGGGGGGGA
>NW_018483794.1:0-2568 GCF_002113885.1 Mizuhopecten yessoensis
ACGACCTACAAACTAGGTTGTGATAAAGCGGTATATAGGAACCTCGAAATATTATAATTCATTATTATGCGAATTTTGCTTCCAACATGTCGGTTTGAAGCTCGTTATTGTAGACGATTATATATATATTTTATTTGTTTACAATTAGTTATTGACTAGCTGATCGAATAACTGTTTCACATCAATTTACCAGAAAAAACAATACTGGTTACATAGAGTACATTATGAGTGAAGTGTTATGTCGATATGCATATACGTATGTGCAACGATACTAGAGAAACTGAAATACTGACATAAGTTGCATTAATCGTTACCCCAATTTTTCATGCCTGGTATCATACCATACATCTTGCGTCTTGTTGGATATCAAAATTCGGTTAAATCCAAAACATGATCACTAAATCATATTATTTCTTATAACATGCAACAGTCGTTTTTCAATTATGTCCCTAAATTGACCCACCTGTTTACCTTGTTTCTGTGTAAATTCCGAATGATTTTCAACAGCCGTTTCCTTCACTGCGTAGTCTATGTGTGACAGGCATATGCTATTGGACTTCGACGAAGTCAGGTTTAAACTAGCATGCTTGATCAGTCTTTTTGTATTCTTCCGAACAAAAGACATGGATATCTCGTTATCTTACACGATTGCGATGTTAAAAGGCGGTCAGTGATTATTCAAGGCACATACAGATGGTTTTTGAATATCTTAACCTTTTTTCTTTTAAATCAACATCAAGAATTAAATATTTAAGAATAACACAAAATAACAAAATATTATGGAACGAATATAAAAAAAATAAAGGTTTCACAAAAACTATTTTTACATAAAGGTAATGTGTCATGAAGCAAAACTTATTCTTGAATATAACGGTAAAATCAACAATATATCACTCTTTTGTCAGCTTAATGACGAAAATAAGGATAATGATTGATCTTGTATTTATTATATAAAAAGATAAAAAAATAAATAAAAAAATGTCCGATTAAGCTACACACTAAAGAGATAAATCAATGCATTTTGATAGAAGTTGAAAAATTGACACGAAAAAAATGAACATCAAGCTGACAATACTTGTTCAATTCAGACCAATAGATACTGAGATAGTGGAGTATTGTATTTCAACCCTCCGTTTTGACAAAAGCATTACCCGGTTCGTTTAAAGTTGTGTCAGCTTTACCTCGACATATTGGTTAATGGTATAAGTTGCACTTGGTACACGACATGATTAAATAAATTAGAAACATTTACCTTTATCATAAAGTTTATTGATACTTTCAAAATTAATTTCTTTTCAGTAGCTGTCCAACTATATTTACGGTATTTCAGATATGATTGAAAGCTTGATGTGTTAACAACTAGACCTTAATTTGATTTATTTTAAATCTATACACAAGTCAGAATCGTGTTTGTGTTGATATAAATATAGCGTTATACATGCTTATCAACGGTATTCGTGTTTCTTCTTAAAATAACAACGCGTGTCTATCAGGAAAAATGTTCGTGATTAAACGGAGCAAACGTATCTCTGTTAACGTCATTCCGTTTTCGGTTCAATCAACAATTATTCCCGAAGTTCAAAGTGCCGTTCGTGAATGGAATCTTCAAACCGGATGTATGATTTTCAAAGATACATTTTATAGAAAATCGACTAATTATGCAGTTGTACTTTTGATGAAAGTGATTTTATTTTTGGAAAAGTAAATTTCTTGAGTAAATGCCATTATTTCAAAGATATTACATACAGGGATAACAAGTTACTTGATTCGAGAGAATGGTTTTCGGAAGAGGAAATTTCCTAAGTGATTGCCAAAATTTCAAAAAATATGAAATATAGTTATGCAGTGTAATTTGTCTAAATATTCTTGGGTGTTTTTCGGGAGAATAACCTCCTTGAATGATGCCAGGAGTTGAAAGATATGAAATAAATTAAAAGTGAATGACCTTTGAACGTGGAGAAACAAAAGACAATAAGCTATTAGACGCTTAACAAAGAACAAAATGAAAACGTCGATGCTTTCCAACGATGATATTTGTATGTAGTATTTCATCGTTTAGCAAAATAAAAAATCATTTGACATAACTATATGACTTGCCCTTTGCTTTTTTTTTTATTATGACCATTGTTAAATGTGCTTTTTTTTGTAGCAACCTATCAGCCTAATTTGCTCCGGTCTTTTATGGCTCGTTTTACTGTTCCGTTCAGCATTTTCTGCACAAAATGGAAATAGGAAGAAAGGTATCACCTAATTAATAACCTTCCTTGGATATGCAGAAAGCATGACAAAATTTTCATTTTCTACATAAAGCCGGTTCGTGCAATTGAGACTAGTCAATATCATACTAAAGTTCAAATTAATGAATAAATCCACGCCTTACGTGTTTCTGTCCGTATGCAATTTACGGCGAATAGAAGAAAGTGCCAATGAAACTCTATATAAGGTTTTAAATTTCAAGTTGTTGCTTTTTATAATAATTATTATATACACCATTTGATATAGCGCCCTGTCTAGCTAACATGTCACTCTAAAGCGCTTTATAGTACATATATATACAATTGATACAAT
>NW_018483795.1:0-2569 GCF_002113885.1 Mizuhopecten yessoensis
AGTGGAACCAACTGGATGATGTAGTAGTGTGCGCAGAAAGCGTAGAGGGATTTAGATCTGCCCTTTCAAAAATCCCCCAAGATGAGTAACATATTCTCTCTCCCGTCGTGTCACGCCATCATTGGTAACTACGACGTATCCAATGTAAATGTAAATGTAATTTATGGCATATTTGTATCGGCTAATGGCCATTCCTTCAAAATAGCTCATGATCAGCCTGATACTAGAAAATTGTCTCTTCTTGCTCTCGAAACAATGTTTTAATCCGGAATTAGAATGCTAATCAGTGGTATTATTTATTAAATAAGAGCTTTCTACTCTCAGTTCTATTGGGATTGAATCGATTGATCCCATCCTCCAATAAGAAAGAAAAAATCGAACTGGAGAAAGATCCCAAGAAGCTGGACCAGCTTATAAATTACTTTGACATGGAAACAAAAAGTGTGAATTCGATGCGCAAGACTTCCGGAACCGATTGTATCACCATTTGACCGGATGTGGATTTGTTTACTCTATACCTATATTTTTAGTAGGATTTTATTAGGAATTAAGATGGAGGCAGAATTTGTATGCCTCTGCAGAGACGTATATACGTCTCTGGCCTCTGTATCCAGGTAAAGTTCCGAGAGTTTAATTTTACTCGGACAAAAAATTGCATAACAAATAATAGACATATGTGATATATACATGAAGCGATCATTTTTGTAGATGGGTACATTCCAGTATGTACGTATGTACCTCAGTAATATGTATATACCGCCGTCTTTGATCAATCCAATACCATGTCGTATTATGTGTATACAAATCTTTTAATCAACATTTAAAAATGTCTTTGTACACCATAACAAAAATGCATATGTATAATTAGACGGTAACAGTACTGTTACAAATCGTAACATTTATGAGCTCAGACTTTGTGACGCAGCACATGTATATGCATTAAGTCAGTATCCCTAGCGTCAGCTACAATGACGTATTATTTAATTTTAGGTACATGTAACAATGAAATGATTAGCTCTACATGTATCACGGTCATAATCTTTCATCATTTAAAGTTACGGATTTTATCCGTTTCAGATTTTATTTTTTAATAAAATGAATTTCGTCAGAGCCTGAATGCCCAGGAGCAAAAGTCAATATCGCCTGATCTGTTTACTTTAGTCTTTAATTATTTAATATTATGCTATTTCTCATTTCATTAGCATTTAAAACATATAACATCAGAAAGCCTGCAACATTCAATAATAAAATGGTACTCATTTTCTAAAACATTTAAAAATCGACACACGGTATTGGGACTATGTCTTCTGAAAAGTTAAGGAGAAAAGGGAGTAAATTACATAACAGAAAATGAAAAACAAAATAAAAGCAAAACAAAAAAGAATAGCAATTCCGTGTGTTCGTTTTTGTGCTAATTTCGGTCAAAGATACCAATTTTACAAAATATGTGATTTCTGATGATTTTCTTTACTTTGTTTGGTCGTATACAGAACAATTTAAAAAATACCTGCTTTTGCGGGATCAAAATTAAAAGAGCTTTACAATTTATAATTTAATACCAATATTGTATAATTGTCCACTTTTTCATTCAAAACTTATACATTTTTTTTCAGATGCACGTTACACTAGATCAAAACGAGATTTGAATGTGTTTCAAACATTATAAGAGTACAGTCTTATGGCGTTGTGATGAAATTCTCAGCCTTGTCAATGCTATTCTAAATTGACGATTCTTTACAAGTATTCGAAATTACATGCGTATGCAAAACCGAGCTTGGGTTGACCCATATACAACAATTATGAAACTTTTTTTACAACTTAATTTAATCACTATTGTTAGTCCGAATGGGAGCGCATGGGGATATTTACAGTGGGAGGAAACCGGAGAAACCGGAGTAATAGAACGAACTTGTCTAGACTGTGATCTGTGATCGTATTTCCTTGCTGGACTACCAGCCGACATATCTCTTCTTGACTAGATCTATATAAATTCTATATATCCAAAATATGTGATGATCAATAACCGTGGAATATTTGACTTAAAATCCTACGAAATGGGATCAGTTTTCTTGTGGTTTAGAACAGCGTCTGTCGCCAATGACACCGGATGTGAGCATTCCAACGAAATAACCAGCGAACGAGATTTTATCATTACCGCAATTCTCCTAGTCAGCTAGCAAGAAGTGCCTGGTAATGACCCGGAAGTAAAACGTTTGAAATCGCAATCCTATCGGTAAACCAGAATACGGATTGTCCTTGACTATAATGGTGCGAGCTAACGGTGCTCAGGACAAAAGTTACAATTAACAACAATTCTGAATAAGAATAATCAACCGCATTGTTACATGGCATATTGTTAAACATTAAGTTGAAGTTAACAATGAAAAACGGCTACTTCGTTTGAATAAGATTTAAATTTCCATTCCATTCGTCTGATCAGTCTTCAATAACTGTTAAATCATGGTAAACTAAGTTTACAATGTATCTTGACATTCTTATACTTACAAAACTGTACTGATAGAAGTGTGTAACCTTACTAACATATTATCATGATGATGTCCCCTTATGT